>NC_143501.1:49680262-49985394 GCF_051622355.1 Phaseolus vulgaris
TATATATATATTGAACAAGTTTCTATAGAATTTTAATATTTTGAGAAATTAATTCATCTGATTTTTCTTCTTCTTTCTATTTTTAAATAATTTTATAGATTTCGATTCAAGCATCAACAAATAATAAATAATGCAGTTTACTTTTCTAGGAGAACACCGATCACTATAACAAAATCATTGAATGAATTTTAAATTTGGTAGAAAAAGCTTGATAGCTAATTAGATACCAATTTATAAATTATTTATGAATAATAGAAACTAATTTAGAAATCAATAATTTTATTAATTTTTAATTTAATCATTATAGTAACTAATTATTTTTTATCTTTAAAATTGATTTTTATTTAATTATTTTTTTCAGTGAATATTTAATTGTTATTTTTTATTTTTAGAAAAATACTTATTTTTCAACAAATTTGAAGTGAAGCTGGTGGTTAAAATGTGCACACTAAAAAATATTAATGAATAAAAATTCATTTTAAAAAAATAATTAATTATTATATTAATTAAGTTAGATATTGAAAAAATTATTGATATATAAAATAGTTTCTATTATTAATAAATAATTTTTAAATTAATATTTAATTAGTTATCAAAATTTTAATTAACTATTTATAAATAATAAAAATATTTTAAATATTAATAATTATTTTAATTTTTAAACTAATTTTTAATTTAGTTAATATAATAATAGTTTTTATTTAAAATTAATTTTTATTTAGTAATTTTCAGAATTAATTGTATAGAGAAGAAATGTAAAGAATCGAAGATTTTGAGGATTGTCCAAATTCTTGGGAAGATACAATTAAGAAACATGATGAAATAAAATATAATAAAGAGAAATGTTAATTATACTTATATATCAATGTCTGAGAGACAAATAAATAATGTAATATAAAATAACATATTACAGCTTTTGGTAGCATTATGAATTAAATATTATGGTGTTAAGCTAACCACTGTACTTGTGCCATTGAATCCTTCCAGCATATATCTTGTCAAAATTAAACTAAGCAAATTAATAAAACTTTAACTGAAATATAAAAACCCTAATTCAAAGGCTCTCTAAACATATGATTGAGCCATAAAATAATGCAAACAGACGCTGCTCACTCCTAATCAATACAGCACACACACAACATATGAAATTAGAGATGGAACATTGTTTAATCAAACTTCACATTTAGAAGATCAGAAAAATTAACTCTATATTGAAATTTTTACCATAGTGTAATTGAAGATATAGTCACGGATGAACTCCAAAATAATCTTTGGAATAAGTTTTTCCTATTCTGATTGTTGTCTTTAACATACCTCCAAAACAGTCTTTGGAGTAAGTTTTTCGTATTCTGATTGTTGTCTTTAACCTTTGGTATGTATCTGTTAAAAAATATTACGTGGTTCTTTTGAATTGTGGGATTTTTTACTGTTGTCAGTTGTCAGCTTTGCTCCTCTGTTTTATGTGTTACGGTCTGTGTAAGGAGTTTTGAGAAATGGTTCTTGTTGGGTATGAAACCAGGACCAATTGGGTTGGGCTGAGTAAACACCATGTTTTAGTGAGTGAGCTTAATCATTGTGTCCCTTCTATAATCTCTATTTAAAGAGATCATTGTACTTGTAATTGGGGTGCAACAGCATAGAATGAAAACCTAATAGTTGCTCGTGTGGATGTAGGTTGCAGTTAGCGACCGAACTACGTTAAATCTTATGTCATTTATTTTTCTACAGTTGATTGGTGATTGTGTGTTGCTTTCGCGTGCATTTTTTCCATCAGTTCTGACTATCTTTATATAAAGGTTGATATCTCCCTGAAATACCTCCATTTTATTAATTCGTTTTTTCTCGATAAAAAAAAATAAGAAAAATGAAGTGTATCAGGAAAATGATATCCAAGATAGATTATAAGAAGCCTAGGGGATGTTGGTTTTGTGAGACAAGAAGGACCTATGATATTAATAGTGCTTCATTTCCAAGTAATAAGTGGGACTTATGAACATTTTTATAATGAAGAATTTGTATCTAAAGGCAAAGGCAAGTGTTGAATTTTGCAGTTTTGTGTGCACATGTAGGTCAGGACCATTCCTTGAAGTTTCCCAGGTCCCAGTACAGTTGTGCTGAATATATTATTTTTATGGATGCTGTTCATACACACTTCTTCTACTTTTATTTTATTCTCACAAAATCTTCTCCCAAACCAAAATATGGATTACATTTCCACAAAATATTTTCTAAGCATCTTAACAAAAGATATCTACAAACTATAAGGTATCCACAAATTAATCAATTATGCATTTTAATTATGGGGCACTCACACTCTTAGTTGTATTTTATTTTTGTCTATGCACTTATTTTAAAATTAAAAAGAGGAAAATACTCTATTGTCCTATAATTTATAACATTTTTCTTCTTATTATTATTAAATATTAAATATATTTTTCCTTTCTATATTTTCATTTTCATGTAAAATTGATTTTTAGACCGAATATTTATACTATTAAAATAAATACTTACTAATCTTTTTATAATTAAAAATCTATAATTTAAATTAGAAACAAAATCAATTTCACATTATAATAAAAAATATATATTTAATCTTATTATTAATTTCACATCCAAGTTTGTGACAGAAAATGTATGGTTAACAGCACCTTGTTGTGACAGAAATAAAAATGTGTGGTTTCTATTTTATAGAATCCACCAATTAAAAGCATACATTTTTTACTCATGCAAGATTTTGTGGATAATATATTCTTATTGAAAACAAAATGAGAAATCTTAAAAGTTGAGAGATTCCTAGTTTCTAGCTACTTTTATCGAGAAATCATTGGCTTCGTGATTAAACCATCCCCATCGAAACGAAGAATGATAGTGAAATCCATTAATCACATGATTAATATAATATTGTTAATTCGGATTACCAACAAAAATGACTCATTTCCTCTTACTTATTATCAATATATCATTCTGTTTTCCCTCAAAAATAAATTAAATTTTTATCTATAGTTTCTAAATACTTATAATAAAGAAATTATTAAAATAAGTTTTTATTAAAAAAAAATTATATAATAAATAAATTTTTAGCGTAAAATATATTATAATTATAATATTATAACATTCACATCCACGATGATTCAGTATGAAATATTTTAACATCTTAATCCATATTAGAATTTGACACGTAAAAAAAAACTAATAATGATTCATTTTAATAGTTTTTACGACAAGTACTAAAGAGGTTTAAATTTAAACGAAAATCAATCTTGCATGAAAGTATATGAAAAAAATATATTTGACTTAAAAATGAATTTGAAAACCACAAGTATACTAAAAATAATTCCATACTATTTTTTTCAATAACAAAAAAATTAATAAATTAGAAATATAGAGATATTCCAACTCCTTTAAAAAACATACAATGTTGAATAGACTAATTAGCCTTATGTGTGCTAGTGTATAATAAAGATTTATTTTGAAATATATAATATTTTTTTATTCCATGGCATTGTTTCTAAAAATATAGCATATACATTGGTAAGAATGAAAGGGGTGCAAAATATAATCCTAAAGGGTAAGTGTTAAGTGAATAGTTAAAGTCATTGGCTTGAGCATGATGAGAGGTAGGCACAAGTCCCCGTGTGTGTAATCTGAAAAAAGAAATGAGAATCTGATATAATAAGAGATTGTGGATTTGAAACTTGTGGTGGTGGCACCTTTAGCTTGGGTTGTGATATTAATATAGAGCAATTTGGAAGGAATCCTATAGCTGTAAGGGTTTTGCATGTGCCCTCAAATCTACAGTAGATACCATATATTCCCTACATATCTCTTCCCACTTCCTTTTCTCCTTTCTTTTCCTATTTCTTATTTCTACAACAAACCCTATTCCTAACATAGAGAATCATAATCCTGTGTTTTCTTCTCAACTTTGTTCATATGATCATCATTATCTCAATGAGGTTCTTATCATCCAAAATTTTCTTTCCTTATTGTTTTCTTTTCTTTTTGAAGGATTCAAAGTTAAGTAACATAACGAGTTAATTTAGTTTCAGTTTTATTATCAACAAAAAATAAATGAGTAAAATGAGACATTTAAGGAGTATATCAACCCTTATACAAAAGTTCAAAAACAACTAACATGCTTCTATAACACACCCACCTTAAATGAGTTAACTTAGTATGTTTAACTTAGTATGTTTGTCCAAGTTTATTCAAAGCAATTAGGATAAATTGATTGTTTGATAATGATTATGTTCTAGATAAGTAGAAATTACCAACAAATAGGTATTAGTCGGTAATGTGATTTTATCGACAAATATATAAAACAAAAAATTTGTTGGTAATTAAATGTCAATCAATATTCATCGGTAGATTAATGTTAATCTATATTTATGAATAATATTGATCGATAATTTGATGTCAAACAATATTCATAGGTAATTGATGTAATATCCATCGATAATATCTGTTGGTAACTTTTATAATAATAATAATAATATTATTATTAATTAAGGTAATAATAATAATAATAATAATAATTATTATTATTATTATGATAATAAATATAATAATAATAATAATTTTCATATTAATACTAATTGATGATAATAATAATACTAACAATTTTATTTTATATTAATATATATTAAAATGGAAATATTAATTTAATAATTTGATGTAATAATAATAATTATTATAATAATAATTATAATTAGAATAATAATAATAATAATAATAATAATAATTTTTTCTATTATTAATAATTTATGATAATAGTAATAATAATAACCTTATTTTATATTAGTATATATTAAAATAAATATTATTTTAATAATTTGATGTAATAATAATGAAGATAATAATAATAATAATAATAATAATAAATATATATTAATATAAAATAAAATAAAATATTAATTAAATAATCTAATTAATATTATTAATAGCATCTTTATGGTGTATTGGTGGGTTATAGTGCACTCATAAGACTTGGTTTTAATTCCATGATACACCAAAGATTAATAATAATAATAAAAAAAATGTATTAATAAATAATAATAATAATGGTAAAACATTAATAAATAAATAATAAATAATAGTTATTTTAATGAAACTTGCCAATGGAATTTTGACCTTTTCTTTTTCATCAGAAATTACACTATCCACTATTTTATGTATAGGTAAAATCAATTTTTTTTATAATATACTAAATCCATGTATTATTGTATTAACACCAAAAAATTTAGTAACTTTTCTATCAGTATATTTCAGAGAATGGCATTTTTTTCCATCTCTCGTGAAGTTTATTTTCACAACTTTCATACAAAAATTAGTACATTGTATATTGATGCCATTGCCAAAACTATTAGCCTGCAGCTTAAACAGTATAAAAAAAAGAAGTAAAACATGTTTTTAATTAATATAGAAAAATAAAATGTTATTAACTTTAAAGTTCCAATTTATAGAATAAAAAGTAAAAAATATGTTTAGGTATTTTTGTACTAATGGTAAAATAGGTCAATTTATCCATTTCATCGAATTTATTGGCAATTAGTAAGCTAAAAATCTTAGTCCTCTTATAAGAAAATGGTACTTTAAATTTACTTTTGCAAATAGGTATATATTAATTATATAAATATTTTTTTAAATTTTAAATAATTAATTAGTGTTTGAATAAATTAAAATTATTATTATATTTACATATTTTAAGTTATTTTATTATAATGAATAATTGAAAATGAAAACCTAATTTGTAAATATTTAAAATAATTTAAGTTACAATACTATTATATTTATATCTTCAAATAGTATAATAAATAAATAAATATTATTTTTATTTAAAAAAGCGGAATGATGACGTTGTTTCACAGGGTAGATAGAGAGGGGGAATTTGTCATGTGTACTTTTCCATTTCTCTCCCCTCCCACGTTTTACACGTGTGGTTCCTCGTTAATTGTAATGGTGAAAGCATGTGTTTATTAACATGTGTAAAAGTGAAATGAAATCTTAGTAGGATACATTGGATTAGGGAGAAAATTTAGGAGAATTTGAATGATTGAATTTAAGAAAAAAAGAACAAAAGAAAGTGAAAGAAAGTAAAGTTGTTTCAATTAATTATGGGCATAATTGTTTGGAGGTTATAAGTGATGTAATAATTGTTAAATATTTTTTATTTTTTTTTAAAATTTAAAATATAAGTTCACAAATTAATTATAATTTTTAAAAATATTTGAATAATAAAATATTTTTATATAGATTTTATTTAATTAAAGTTTTGAAAATTATTTTTGATTGAATAATTATTTAAAAAAGTACGAGTTACTTATGTAATCATGCATTATAATCTTTAATTATAAGTAAGTTCCAAAGGTAAACACGGTAGGTTTGTCAAATGTTTATTGATGGTAATTATTTCTGAATTATTTTATATAAGTTGGAAGTCTTTGAAATGTTTATTTATTTATTTAATTCTTTTCAATAAAAAAATAAACTAATTTTATAGATAAGTCTAACTGAGATGTTAAAGTTGCAGAATAATACTTAACATAGTTCCAAAGATAAACACGGTAGATTTGTCTAAATAGCAATTGTCTATTGATGATAATTATTTCTGAATTATTATATATGGGTTGGAACCACTACAAGAAAATCATTAAATAGAAACCAATTTTTAGAGACCAAAATAATTAGTTGCAATAGTAACTAAATTAAAGATCATTTTAGAAACTAAAAATTAGTTTTTATTATTGTTAAATAGTTTCTAAATTGGTATCTAATTAGCTATCAGATTTTAACTACCAATTATTTAGATTCTAAATTTGGTAGCAAAAACTTTGGTTGCTAATTAGATACTAATTTAGAAACCATTTAACAATAATATAAACTAATTTAAAAACTTATTTTTTTAAGTTTCTAAAATGGTTTCTAATTTAGTCACTGTAACAACTAATTATTTTTTGTCTCTAAAATTAGTTTTTATTTCATGATTTTCTTGTAGTAAATGTGTGTTTTAAGTATTTTTTTTTCTTTTAAGTTTTTTGCTGGTAAAAAAAACAAATTCCATGAATGAGTCTCTTATTATGATTTGAAGAATAAATAAATGTGTATTAATTCTTTGTTATCCTTTTGGAGCTATAAATCAAAACCTTGAAATGTAAGCAATGAAAGGGACACAAGATTATGTGTTTACCCAACCAATTTATTAGTTGCTTATTAAATTAATTGTGATCAGAAAAAAATATTATTTAATGATATCTGAAGATGATGAGAAACAATGTACGTGGCATGAATGTATTAGTAGTTTGACAAATGACATTATTATTTTCATATGCTAAAAGGCAAAGTGGGAACTTAGAGGGCACGAATTTGGTTTACGATAAATAATTATATAATTCATACCTCCATGTCTCATTATTTTATTGCTTAGTATACCTATCCATGTATCGACATCATAATTAAAATATTTTGTTTTTTTTTTATAGTTGTGATGTTGATATTTTCTTTAATTATTATTATGTCGATTTTGGTTGGAATTGATAGGTATACTAGTATCACAGCTAGTTAATTAATTGTATTGATAATTTCTATTGGTTAATGAAGTATTTTTTAAATGGATTTTAATTAATCTAATAATTCTTTTAATACATTTATATTTATAAAAAGTTAATATTTTAATTTTAATTTTGTTGGAATAACATTGTCTATCATCATCATATTGAATTGAAAGTGTTGTTTGTTTTGAAATTTCATCATAATTTTGTTTCTGAAAATTGAGGAAGAAAAAAATTATTTTCAATTTTTAAAGTAATGTTAGACTATTAAATACATAGAATATTAATACACGAGGACCGAATAGTGGGACTCTTTTATAAAAATTAATTGAATTTTATAGTTTAATTCAATTTATTTGTATTCTCAAACATTTTGAGTCATTTAAAAAAATCAAATTGATTTTAAGTTGGAAAATGAATATTTTAAAAATCAATTTCAGGAATTTAACATTCCCAATAATAGATTTTTCACTAAAACTCCCTAGAAAGAATGAGAATCCAAGATTCTCAAGAAGAGGAAAGTTTTTAATATAATAATGTTTTTCATTCTTGAAAATATCTTCGATGTACTTAACATATTTATGGCTTTTTCAAAAACATAATTTCCAGAAAATAATTTCGAAGAAACGTGATTTTCAAAGAAGAAAAAAATTAATAGTTTAATGATTTTAATTAAGACTTGAAAAATAATTTATTAAAAGAGAACTATTAAACTCGATTACTTTACAAAAATCTGGTAAAAAAAATTCAACCACAAATATAAGAACTAAATATTTATTATTATTATTATTAAATATTCAGGTTGTTTTAGTTTTTTTATCAATAAAGAACAAATTAATTAAAAATGTATATATAGAGTGTCTGAACTCATATATATATATATATAATTGTAATTTCTTCATGTATCTATTTATCTATTATCCAAAACATAGATCATAATGATATTGTTTTCAAAACAACTTTATAGATTGTTGGCTTCTACAAAATGCATAGTTTAAACTAATTGGATCTATACATGTCATTTGGCCAACACCACTTCTCAAGCATAGGAACAAGAGGATTTTTAAAGGTGTGTGGATAGCACTTGTAGGAGAGTTGTGGTTTCACAGGAACAAGAGGATTTTCAGAGGTGGCAGGATAAATCACATTGAAATGTATACTTTAGCACAAATGAAGGCTTGGTCATGGGTACTGTAAAGTGTGTGGCGTGGCGTAAGTTTTTCGTATTCAGATTGGTGTCTTGAGTCTTTGATTTGTATGATGTGGTTCCATAAGAACAAGAGAATTTTCAGAGGTGGCAGGATAGATTTTATTTAAATCTTCACTCTGGCATGATGAAGGCGTGATCATGGGTATTCTAAAGTGCGTGACGTAAGTTTTTCGTATTCAGATTGATGTCCCGAGTCTTTGATTTTGCATGATATCGGCCAATATTTCTAAGAGATAGTTAGCTCAAGGATAAGGTATCTGCATTTAGTTTTTTCAAAGCCTCATGCAGATCTTTTATAAGGGTTGAAATATCTATAAAATACTTCTTATTTATTTTTTTATTTTTTCTGATAAAAAAAAAACTCGAGCATAATCCAATTCCAACAACGTTAATAAGCATTGTTTTTTTTATTAAAAAATACAAAACCAAGGTTGAAGTTAGACGCTTGGATCATGCTTGATATGTCCTTTGTTGTGAAACATTAGCATAGTTGAGTCATGCCAAAAGTGGTTTATGAATAGGTGATATTAACCCAGCATCTTCCATCTTCCACCTTGTTAAACTACTTTAAGTCTAAGAGTTAATTAGTGTTGCAATCTTGTTAGATGATTGATGTGATATTATGAACAAACACATATAAATTTTATGATATTACCTTCAACTCAAAATTTTCAACTTCCTTATCCTAACAAAAAAATTATATTAGTTTTTAACATATTAAAATTATCACTAAGAAAATTAACACACACATTTAAGTAATTGACTTTCAAGTAATGTTTAATTTTAAAAATTTCTAAGTAATTACGTGGTTAAGATGTAATCATCTCAAAATTAGACCTTTCTTTAATATTATATTTATTCAAACTTAACTAATGTCATTCTATAACGGAATCTATTTTTATTTTTAAAACGTGACAAAACATTTATATAACTGACGTAAATAAAGAAACCTAAACTGTAGCTGATAAACTTTGACTGAACAGCAAATAAAAACTTGCGTTTGTTGACTTTGGCTGGCTTTTAAATTTTGTATTGAATACCAAACATAGTTTTTCTTTCCTCATCAAATTGTTTACGCAATTCAATACACATGTCAATTAGTGAATTTTGTTTCATAAATTGATTTTTTAGCCATAAAATTATAAGGTGAAAGGATCTTTCACATTCCTCCTTTTAAATGCCATATTAAATAATCATCAAAAAAGCATTTAAAGTCAATAAAATTGGGTTAATAGAAATTAATTTGAGTAATTTTTTTACTACGGATGATAAGTTCTGATATGTGGTTTACCACTATTTAGTAAAACGAAAACTATGATATAAAAAATATTTTGAAAATATAAGATTGACTTCAAAAGAGCTACATATGTTTTCTCTATAGATGTGAATACGAAATTAATTTTTGTTCTTAATCCAAACTTTAACCTTGTTGAGTATTTATAATAAGAAAATTATTGGAATGAATTTTTTTATATGTAAAGAATAAATAAAATAAAATGAGACACTTCAGGGGTGTCCCAACCTTTATATAATCCTTGACAATTTTTCTACATGACAAACGAATTCCGTAATTATGAGATTAAAATATTTCATCTGGATTCATTCTGACTCATCGTTTTTTGACGTAAATATTATAATATTAGAATTTCATTGGTTACCTAAATAAAACTCGAATGTCTCCTTATTCCAATAATTTCCTTAATATAAGTATTCATGAGATCTAAAGTTTGGACGGAAGATAAAAATAAAATTCTTACTATTAGACGAAAAATATATTTAAACTAAAACTAAAAAAAAACACATGTCCTGAGTATCACACTACAAGAAAATCATGAAATAGAAACCAATTTATAGAAACCAAAATAATTAGTTGCAATAGTAACTAAATTAGAGACCATTTTAGAAACTAATTTAGAAACCAATTTTTCTTTTAGTTTCTAAAATGGTATTTATTTTAGTTCCTATTGTAACTAATTATTTTGGTCTCTAAAAATTGGTTTCTATTTCATGATTTTCTTGTAGTGTAAATGTATGCATTAACATTCGTCGATAAAATAAATAGTAAAATATCTTTGATCCAGATAGGTATATAGTTCAATCCGATTGTGAAGAGTTTTTGAAGTTGCAACCAATTAGTTCTAAGTGGATGCAGCAAATGGAGGATAAAAATAATCAGTGTGGCTTTTTTAGGTCAGCAATTCCATCAGCCCCAAGAAGATTAGAAGATTAGAAGACCAGAAGAAGAAGATGAAGAACCAAAAGGTAAAGAAAGTAAAGAGAAAAAGAAAGGGAAGGAAGCAGATCCCCAAATAACGTAAAGCAACAAAATCCTATTTTCTCTTTAACCACAACACTTTGTAAAATGTTCATAAATCTGTCATCTGCTTAAGCAACAAATAACATACTTTTTGTGGGGTTTCTTGTAATTTGCAAGGGTTCACATGTCTGGCTAACAAATTGGAGGATATTCTAACTTTCCACCACACAAACAACTCATAAAATATGACCCACAAACCATGCGTGAAACAGTTCAGTTAGATCATTTCCTATCTCTAAACAATTCATTATATAATAACCCCATCATTATTATAATCATGTATTTGGTATCTCATGAACCTCTCTACATTGTTTCACCTATCTCTCAATCTTTATATCTCTCCCCTCATTAATTAACCAATACTTTTAGATTTAGATCAAGATAATATACCTTTCTGGATTCTGAGTATTAACTGCATCACAACTTCACTCTTTTAAAACTGCAAAAATGGAAAAATTCATACATATTTATGTCTCAGTTGATCTTATGTCAGATTGTATTAAAATTGCTGAATTTGATTTAATTACTTTCCCTTCTCAATCATTTTTTATCACCAAGAAAAGATATAATAAATGTGCCTACATTAAGAGTGGTCCAACCCTCCTATACAGCAAAAGAGATATACATCTTAAGAAAACTCTGACTATCTACCCTGTCACAAGTTAAAAAATAACTTAAAATTCAAAGACCAATTCTGTCATCCTATCAGCAACTATTAATTGAGTATATACATACACACATACCAGGAGTTCTAAACATCAATCAGAGAAGAAAAAACTCACTGAAGGTACTTTTGACGAAATCCAAGACCAACTTTTAACCTGTACCAAGAAGAAGACTTCAAAATAGTCTACAACTCCTCCGTTGAATAAACAATTATTCCTATACCTCCCAAATCTCACTTACTAACGCAATCCAAACAACTTTACTGTGTCAAAACTGAAAAAAAAGGGAAAAATTCATACATATATATGTATCAGTTGATCTGATATCAGATTGTTTTAAAAGTGCTGAATTTGATTTTGTTACTTTCCCTTCTCCATAAGTTACTAATTATAAGGAATTTTACAGCTGGTGCTTTTCAGGTGAGGCCCTTTAGGGTACTATCAGCTGAGACAAATTGACCGAGAACTAGGAAACCACATGCAGAGTGGAACCTACTTAAGGCTTTGTTATCTTTTATATATTATTTTTCTTGGTGCACAAAGCTTTGTAATCTACTTTGATCAGTGTAATCAAAATAATCTTATATAAAAGGACCCTAAAAATACCCATCAAGTAGAGAAGAATCAAGACAATTAATTAATCACCTACATGCCACTTTAGAAGGAAGCTATATATGCTGATTTCTGAGAGAGACTCAGAAGTGCCAACCTCATCATCATCCTCGGCATATATAGCGTAGCACACACTAATCTCTTTTTTAATGGAAAGAAAGTTTCAGCAAACATCTACAAAAAAATGTATATTTTATGCACCATAAACAGTAAAAAATCTGCATACATAAGTTGCAGCCAACCTTGTGGCGCGTGGCTACTGATTAGAGTCTTCCAATACAGCTTATTTGCATTTTAAATGAGAGACAATCGCTTTCAGAGATAGTCTCCAAAATTATTAAAAAATGTAATCATTATTGAGTTAGAAAAATGAAGTTGAAGGGTAGAGAAAGG
Organism: Phaseolus vulgaris; assembly: GCF_051622355.1. Classification (NCBI taxonomy): domain Eukaryota; kingdom Viridiplantae; phylum Streptophyta; class Magnoliopsida; order Fabales; family Fabaceae; genus Phaseolus; species Phaseolus vulgaris. The sequence goes on from NC_143501.1 coordinate 49,693,007, forward strand.
AAGCATAGAATCTAGGCGTATATATATAACTTAACATTGAAATCTATACACAATCTGATCCAGCGATGCAATTATTCCTCAGTTCTGCTAGACGCTTAAAAGATAGCACACGAGATCTCTGATTTTCCAGCCACAAATTAAGTGGAAGCAGTTCTTCCGGGATTTGCCAAAAAGCCACAAAGCACAAGAAAAGAGAGGAGAAGAAGCATGGATGGCAGTTATTTTGGAGAGCCAAACATGGGAAATGAAAGAGTGAGTGGCTCTTCTTCTTCTTCTTCTTCAAGAAAAGGGAAGAAGAACAATCAAGAAAAGCCAAAGCAACCACAAAGAGGATTAGGAGTTGCTCAATTGGAGAAAATCAGATTACATGGTCAAATGGCCTGTGGTGCCTATCATCCTCCTCTGCAAGCTCCTTACCCTTCTAACTTTAACAATGTAAGACCCTTTTCTTCTTTCTCAAAAACTAGCAATTTTTACCCTTGTACAAAGTTCATCTTCAAAGATACCATCCAACTCAAAAACTATAGCAATATTTTTGGCTTGGATTCAGAATTCCAATATTGGGAGGTTTTGTTAATTCCTTGTCAACAACATGCAGGAAGATCCAAGGGTGCAAACACCCTATTCATCAGTACCATCATCATCTTTTTCTTACTCCTCCTCATCTACATCATACTCAGCTTCATATGGCTTCCAACCCAACATTGTGGTATGTGTAGTTTTGCCTTTTCTTCAACCGATCCCAATTCATTTTACACTTCTGCAGCCATAATTATAGCTTTATTTGTACATATATGTTTTATTTTTTTTTATCAGTAAAAAATAAATCAATTATATATCAGTAAATTTTTTATTTTTTTTTTAGTTTTTATGTGAAATTTTTGGAGAGACTAACATCAATATATCAATATTTCTTGTAGTGATTGACATGGTATATATATACGTATGTTCTTATTATTGAAAAGTATATGTATGTACAGCATAACCCTAGCAATCTTCTCTTTGAATCTGAATTAATTTTCTTCTGTATATATGTTAGGTTGGATTTGAAAGTGCTAATTAGGGTTGGAGGGGGTGTTCTGCTAATTGAAAAGTATCTGGGTTATAAAAAGTTATCGAAAGAACCAAAAAAATGTCATTCAAATCATCTTTTTCGTTACAGTTTTGCTGATTACTTTGACATCTAATGTTGCAAAAACGTACAAGTAATAATTCTTCTGCTTCCAACATGTCCATGTGAGTGTAGTAACACACATACATATATATTGAAAGAGTGAGTTTGGATCGTGGATCTTGAAATTGGACAACACTGTTTGCCTGTGCAGATGTCCCTACCCGAATATGAAAGAACAAGCATTAGATATGGAGATTCTCAGCCAACTAATACTGCAAGGTACTTCAACCTTTCAGCCCTATTAGACCCTTTTCGTAGTAAAGAGCAAATGTGTTCATTATACTTGTTGTAAAGTCGTGTCAGTGGTTGAATGGTTGAATCACTTCTGAAGTGTTTCTTATCCTGAAATGATTCTTACGTATATATTGCTTCTGATAAAAATAAATTTGTTGGGTTTTTGTTCATTTTTTTATTATTTATCATGAAGAATTTATAGGCTGATGTATATGTTAAATTCTTTGCTGCAAAACCAGATGGGAACATGCCAATTCCACTGCTCAAACGAGACCTTTACTTAACCTATATGTAAGGAATCCTTTTCAAGTTTTCTATCTCATTTGATATACCAATTATGAAACATATATTTGGCTTAGCACCCAAAAACAATAGAATTCTGAATTGTGTTGGTTTGTGTTAATTATATAGGACTCACAACACATAGATACCAAGAAGCATAGAAGTGGTTCAAGCAGTCAGAACTCTGAATCAAGTGACACTCAAGAACCAGATTTGGAGCTAAGACTATCTCTTTGATCTGCCACTGGAACAGTGGCAATTCTAGTAATTGTAATGCTTTTATTTACAATTATGAATTGCAAAAGCACATGAACAAGCCAATGTGTTTGTTTTAAAGTTTCATTGGGGATCATACTCTTGTGTCATGGAAGATATAGATTCACTACTCTTTGCATAAAAGCAATGCAAACTTCTCTTTTAACGTAAATCATCAAAGAAACAAAAGAGAAGTTATTTTTTATGATAGCTAGCTAGCTCTTATTTATTAGATTTATTTCTATTAGCTAGTTATTATTAGTATGCAGAATCTTTCATGAATTCCAAAATCTGTCTTCGTTAATTGCTAAAATGCAAGGCTGCATGTGACAATTGGTACTGAAATGGGAAGGGATTGATCATGAAGAGATCATACACAACTGAGAAATACTTTCTGCATTTTCTTTTCTTCAACCAGTTTCACCAAAAAAAATTTTGTTTCAATTTTATGTTTAAGAACATGATACTGTAGCATCAATCAAAACTAACTAGATGTTACGATTCTTTTACAAATATTTTGTCACACTAACATGCACACTTTTCCTATGGTAGTTGGATACTTTTTTCCAAATATTTGTAAAAGAAGAGAATAAGATAAAAGAAATGTCAAATAATTTATCTGTAAACTAATTTTGTTTATAAGATAAAGTTAAACTTTTTGAGAAAGTTGATACGACTAAGTTTTTATAAATTAATTTATATAAAAAAAATATCCCTAAAATGATCAAAATTTATTTATTCTTTCTTTGTTTGATAAAAAATATAAAAAAATAATAATTTTCTTTTAAACAAACTTATTTTAATTTGTTTTCTTATTTCAATATTTTAAAAGTGTTTACAAGGAATTGTATCTAACCATATCCTCAAGTTAAATTTCACTTAGGTTGTATCTCCTACAAATTTAACTCTCATTTCGAAGTCTCAGGAGTAAAGTGGATTTCATGGTAACTTTATTTAGGTACAATTGAGCTATGCATTTTTAGAAGTCATGTGGATTAAGAAGCTTATACAAGCACAACATAAAATAGGATAGAAATTTAATCCAATCAAAATATGTTCACTTTAAATGACACAAAAGTTAAACTAAATATTTTTTAAAACAAGAAAAAATAAATAAATATAATGCATTTTAAGAATAATTCAACCTTAATATAAGACCGACTGAACAACAACTTCATCCAAAACCGTCCAACAATCAATCAACAAGAATTAAACTAAAAGCAACTTAAACTTCTACTACATAAAAGCAAGCTCCCTTCAAAGACACAAAGAAACCATGTCAACCCACCTAAAACTGACAAAAAGATTAAATCGAGTACATTCAAACTGGGAGTTTAAGATGTCATTCAGAGAAGAAAAAACATACTAAAGAACTTTAAAAGAAACCAAAAACCAAACATTTACTTGTATCAAAGGAAAAAAAGTTTCAAACTAATCTAATTCTTCAGGAGCATGATTTTCTTGATTCATCTGCGGTTAGTTAGGTGCATATAGAATCTGGAGCTGTGTTGTATTGACTTAGTAATGTTAATCACTGTTCAGAAAAGTATGTGTGTCTATCTTCGGATTGGCAAATATGTGTACATAATAATTGAGTCTTGAAATTTTGTTCTCCAGAGGCACTTTCGTTGACAACAACAAGAAAATTGAAACACTGTTCATGAGATGGAGTTTCTGCTTCTAATCAATGCATGCCCCCACCCAACAGAAAATTGAAAAATGCAATGTGCAATCTACAAAACAGTATGGAAAAATGATGTGTCTGTGAAGGGAGGTTCAAAGTGTTCGTCAACTTGTTGAATAATGAACTTCTTCTTTCATGAACTGATGATGACTAATGATATAACCAAGTGCAGATAACAATAACTGTTTGCCATCAAATTTCTGCAGAGATTCACATCAAAAGTCTGATTCAGACAATTGTAGAGAAATCCGTTTCTCACGTGTGTGAAAATGGCAAAGATTAGGCCATGAACATAGAAAATATTATCTTCAAAAATTGCTGAGATTGTGTAGAAATGTTTGAACACTTGTGTATGTTGTTTATGGCTATAGATAGATATGAAGATCTTAAAGTAGGGTGCTTTTAGAAGATTTTGGTAACAGGTAACATATGTCCAGAGTGTTAAAGCTATGAATGAATGAATTTGTAGAGGCAAATGATGGAAAAACAGCTGTATTAATGTCAATCAGTGAAAAGAATAATGCAGACAAAATAGTTAAAAGAGATCACTCCAAGTGGATCCTATTAGATCAAACATGAATCATCATAAAGCCTATATCTTCCAATTCATTATTAGTGCTAACTCCATTTTTATTCTATATATATGCATATCTTATATATGCATATCTTCCACATAATTTTCAAACAATCTCAACTTCAAATTTGCTTTCACATCAAATATATACTTTCCAAAAGATATATAAATAAAAAATGTAGACTTCAATTCCCACTATAAGAAAATTATGAAATAAAAAACAATTTTTAGAGATAAAAAATAATTAGTTGTTATAGTCATTAAATTAGAGACCATTTTAGAGACTAAATAAAATTTTGGTTTCTAAATTAGTTTCTATTATTGTTAAATGGTTTCTAAATTGATATCTAATTAGCAACCAAAGTTTTTGCTACCAAATTTAGAATTTAAATAATTGGTAGTTAATTAGATACCAATTTAGAAACTATTTAACTATAATATAAACTAATTTAGAAATCATTTCTTTAGTTTTTAAAATGGTCTCTAATTTAATCACTATAACAACTAATTATTTTTTATGTCTAAAATTGATTTTTATTTCATGATTTTTCGTGTAGTGTCAGTTTCAATGAAAATTCATTACAATTGAAAAGAGAAATTTAACTCTAAACGATCTCACATCAAGTAAAGAAAAGGATACTTCAAAATATATAAATCTTTATAAATTTTACTTTAAAACCTGATTTTATAAGATTGAATTACACTTAAAGTATTTTTTTTAATAAAATTTACAGTGTTAAAAGTGAAATGATAAATTTATTTTAATTTTCAAAGTTTTAATACACTCCACAATAAGCATTTAATGCATTGAACATGTTTTTTTATTTAAATAAAAACATAAATAGTTTATACTAAAGAAAAAAAGCATATATAATTTAAAAAATAATAATAATTTAGAGTATATATAGTAAATATTTGAAACGGGAAATAATATTAAAAAATTAAAATTAAATTACTTAAGATTTAAGGATTTGAAATCATAAAATAAAAAAGGAAATATATAAATATGAATGACAAAATTTAAAACAATTAACCATTTAAAGAAGTATGAAAATAGGAAAGTATTAAATAATAATTAGGTCGTGCATCACAATAAGGGAGAATTGAATAAAAATATTTCATCATATTTTAAAATGAAAATCTATATTTATAATATAAACTTTGAAAGGATTATATTTTTCATCTCTAATAAAAAAAAACACCTCTATATAGATAGGGTATCATTAGAATCTATAAGTTAATTCAGTTCATCATATATATTTAAGTCACGTGAAGTTAAAGAAATTGTATTTTTGTCGATTATGAATCAAAATAAAGTTACTCACTATGAGTAAAATATTTTAAATATTCAATTTATTTTAAAAAATTTACTGACTATGTATTTGATATTTGAATTGGGCTGATATTAGTTACAAAAGTATGAAAATTATCATTTTCAATTTAAAATTATTTAGAATGTACATTTTTTTTATTTTTGAAAATTAATAAGTAAATCTACCTAACTCACATTAATTTATTCTAAGTCATGTCGGATTATAAAAATTTAAATTCATCATAAAACGAATTGATCCACTCTTAATTAAATTATTGGTGAGTCAATCTTCCGAGTTAGGTACACCCCAAATTTTAAAAAAACGTTAATTTTAAAGCTAGTCACAATATTAATTATATAAGTATTGACTAAGTTAATATGTAAATATAATTAAATCATATTACTTTATCATAATTTTTTTTATCAAATACACTAAATTTTGAATTTATAATATTCATCTTAACATTAACATTAATGACATCACAAACATAAAAGGTAGTGTCAATTTTAGCATCAAAGCCATCAATGCCACATTTGAATCAAATGCAATAAAAAAAAACTCCACAAAAGTGAGGCTTTTAAAATGAGAAGCATTGAGCATTAGATAGAGTATTTAATATTATGTTAAAAATTGTATAATTATTAAATAATTTTTTTACTTAACAACTCATTAAGCCTAAAGATATTATTTGATCGTGTCGTCTTGATGCACTTGACATTTAATGAGATAATTTATACCGTTTACAATAATCTTTCTTTCAATAATTATTCTGAAAATTAATTCTTTTATTATGATTTGACCTTCATAATTTTCGCTTCAAGACACAATTTCCAATAATCATGTAAGATAAGGGAATTATACACATTTGCTCATACATATTCCAATAAAAGTGCAAGATCTATAATTGACACAAATAATAAATTTAAAGATACACTTTGATATCATAATAAAATTTGAATTAAAACTCATCTCCACAACAACTAATTAAATACATTAAAAAAAATGTGTTATTACCTAAAAATTTAAATCCGTAGATAAATTAAGACATACATATAGATTTCACATACTTATTACCTATTTGTAAACTCAAATTATCTAAATTTTTCAGTATATAACAATAAATTAAATGTGTTACCTATTAATTTTACGTATGAATTAAAGTAGATGCTTTACCTATTGGTTTTACATATAGATTATAATAATAATTATTATTATTTATATTATTATTAATATTAATGAAAACACAGTCGCGATCGAAATATGTATCTAAATTTTTTAAATATTTTAAAAAGTTTATTGTATTTAAAATTCAAATTGTCAATTTTAAATAAATAATTGTTATATTTATTATATTTTAAGATTATAAAGGATAAAATTAAAAAATGAGATGTGTAGACCAAAGGAATCTCCTTTCTATATTGTTATATAAATAAATATTAATATACTATTAAATTATAAAAATATTTCTATTAAAAAATGTTATAAAAATAAATATTTTTTTAATTTTTTTGTATGTAATTTTTTTATTATGTAGGTGGTTTTTTTTTTAAGAATTATTTGAATTTTGAAAAAGTAGTTATTCAAAGGATAAAAGTATTAAAAAATTAGATTATTTTTTTTCAAATTCAAAATTTTCTAAATTTTTAAAAATTGAATTTTTTATTTTAAAATTAATAAAATTTAAATTTATTATATTTTAATACTATAAAGTATAAAATTAAAAAATAAAGTGTAAAAAAGGAAATCCATTTCTGTATTGTTATATATTATTATTATTATTAATATTATTAAAAATGTTATTAATATTATTCATAATTTTATTAATATTACTATTAAAAATATTAATATTATTAATATTATTAGTATTATTATTATTAATATTCTTATAAATATTAATATTATTAATATTACTATTAAAAATATTAATAATAATAATATTCATTAATCATAATATGATTAAGAAAAAAATTTAGTGTACTAGTCAAATGTTTTATATGTGTAACATCCTAAATTTTAGCCATATATAATGAAATAAAAGTAAAACAAGCAATATATAATTACAAATAACATATATTACTTTCTCTTAGGTGTATCTCAAAAGAAATATCCATCTTCATAGAGATTTAATATATACATCAAAAGTTTTAACAACAAAACAAAGCATTCAAATAAAAACTAAACAAACACAAACAAATAACAGGGTAAGCTATCTATATAAAAAGTTTTGATATAATTCAAATTTTAAATTAATAAGCATAATTCATCAATTCTCATGCGATTTCTCAAACCATAGTGCCTATTACATTCATAAAATTCATATTTCTTATGTTGGACTTCTATTGACTCATAACACATAGACTCTTGACTCTACTTCCGGAAGACTCGTGCGTTGACTTAGACTCAGAGATCTGCACCTGTCATACTATCTCACTGTGAAATCCACACAGTTATGCGCATAAAGAATCTCAATATCATATCTCTCCTAATATGACAGGGTTAACTCATATAACATGCCAAGTTAGTTATCTTTCAAACAACTTACCCGAACCTCCTTCGACTCTCACCACCTGAATAACTTCATCTATATGATTTCATTATCTCAGGAGAGTCAGGATATCTCCTTCTAGACGAATCCCTAGTCAATGCACATCCTAAACAATCTTAACACGGTATTTTCTTTCCTGAAAATACTATGTTTTGATTAAAAAAAATATTCTAAACATTAAAATCTCCAACATCAAAAAATCAAATCATTCCACGATTTAGAAATTCCAAAATACACAACAATTCATTCACAAATCATATAAATGTCTTGAATCAAAAGGATTCCAAAGTGTATCTAAATAACATCAAGTTTTACTATCCAAAAAGAGAGACAATAAAAGGAGAATGAAATAAAATTATCTTTCAACTACAACATCTCAAAACAGTTTCAATCTCAGACAGTTTCAATCTCAGACAGTTTCAATCTCAGACAGTTTCAATCTCAGACAGTTTCAATCTCAGACAGTTTCAATCTCAGACAGTTTCAATCTCAGACAGTTTCAATCTCAGACAGTTTCAATCTCAGACAGTTTCAATCTCAGACAGTTTCAATCTCAGACAGTTTCAATCTCAGACAGTTTCAATCTCAGACAGCTTCAATCTCAGACAGTTTCAATCTCAGACAGCTTCAATCTCAGACAGCTTCAATCTCAGACAGCTTCAATCTCAGACAATCTCAGACAGCTTCAGTCTCAGACAGCTTCAGTCTCAGACAGCTTCAGTCTCAGACAGCTTCAGTCTCAGACAGCTTCAGTCTCAGACAGCTTCAGTCTCAGACAGCTTCAATCTCAAACAGCTTCAACCTCAAACAGCTTCAATCTCAAACAGCTTCAACCTCAAACAGCTTCAACCTCAAACAGCTTCAACCTCAAACAGCTTCAATCTCAAACAGCTTAAATCTCAAACAGCTTAAATCTCAGACAGCTTAAATCTCAGACAGCTTAAATCTCATACAGCTTAAATCTCAGACAGCTTAAATCTCAGACAGCTTCAATCTCAGACAGCTTCAATCTCAGACAGCTTCAATGCTTCAATCTCAGACAGCTTCAATCTCAGACAGCTTCAATCTCAAACAGCTTCAGTCTCAGACAGCTTCAATCTCAAACAGCTTCAACCTCAAACAGCTTCAACCTCAAACAGCTTCAACCTCAAACAGCTTCAATCTCAAACAGCTTCAATCTCAAACAGCTTAAATCTCAGACAGCTTAAATCTCATACAGCTTAAATCTCAGACAGCTTCAATCTCAGACAGCTTCAATCTCAGACAGCTTCAATCTCAGACAGCTTCAATCTCAGACAGCTTCAATCTCAGACAGCTTCAATCTCAGACAGCTTCAATCTCAGACAGCTTCAATCTCAGACAGCTTCAATCTCAGACAGCTTCAATCTCAGACAGCTTCAATCTCAGACAGCTTCAATCTCAGACAGCTTAAATCTCAGACAGCTTAAATCTCAGACAGCTTAAATCTCAGACAGCTTAAATCTCAGACAGCTTAAATCTCAGACAGCTTAAATCTCAGACAGCTTAAATCTCAGACAGCTTAAATCTCACACAGCTTAAATCTCACACAGCTTAAATCTCACACAGCTTAAATCTCACACAGCTTAAATCTCACACAGCTTAAATCTCAGACAGCTTAAATCTCAGACAGCTTAAATCTCAAACAGCTTAAATCTGTACCAAACAAGAGATCCTGCAAGAAAATGGTGACCACGTCACCCCACATCCAGATCTTTTAGCCTAGTGTTCTATTGGCAATTTAAAAATATAGCTTCCCTTACCTGAACTTTAAATGATGCTCACTAGGAGCTCCAAATCTACCAAAAGCCTAAAGTAATTAACCTGCACCACAGAGTCCTAATCAAAATCTAACTATATAACTAGGACTTTGAGTTAACAGAGATTAACCCGTACAAAATCTAAAACTAACCCGTACAAAATCTAATAAGATCAAAATTAACTCAAAAGAAAAAAGGACCAAGAAGGAACTTACTCTATCAACTTATAGGGTTCACTACCAGGAGTCCAACGGCAGACTCCGATCGGAACAAACTGAACTTACTGTATAACAGATTCTGATCGAGCAGTCTTGTAGACTTCGCTGCCAGGAGTCTAATGGCGTACTCTGATCGTCAAACACATGAACGAAGGGATCAAAATCTTAGAGAGAAGGGAGAGAAAGGAAAAGGAAAACTTTTAGAGAGATGGTGGTTATTTTAAAATGAAACATGAATAACTGAATAACTGAATTTTCTATTTATATGTCATTTTCATTTTAATAATAAAATATTCAGGTATCATTTAAAATATACCACTTCTACTCTAAGGTTATTAGCTATCAAAATTTTAGTGTTAAAACATAGATAATTAATTAGATACCAATTTAGAAACTAGTTTATAAATTTTATTAATAATATAAGTTACTTTAGACACCAATAATTTATTTAGTTTCTAAAATAGTATCAAACTTAGTGAATATAGTGACTAATTATTTTTTGTCTCTAAAATTGATTTTTATTTAATGATTTTCTTATAGTATATGTAAAAATTTGATCAACAACAAAAAAGATATTGAATAAATGGACCATTTGGGGTGTTCCAACCTTTTACATATGTAACATCTATCTAGATAGTTCAAACTATAGCCACCCTCATACATCTCCATTTTTTTTTCTTTTCTAGATATTCATGGTAAATTAAACTGAACAAAGTGTTTTTTTGCTGAATTATGATGTACTGAGTCGATGTCAACCCATTTCCATATGTTATAGGTTGTTCAAAGACTAGAGGGCCTAGATTTAGTGTTCCAAAGTTAACTAAATGTGTCATCTTCTTCCCCCACAATCATATTCCTAACTTTTTGAAATATTGACTTCATTATGTATGTGTTATTGTCGTTATCCTTCTATATTCATGTATCATCTTTACTTATATCTAGTGTGCACTCTTCTAACTCATTAATAAATTTTCTAACTGAAGTTTTTTCCATTCAAACCACTCTCTATGCCATTTAACTTCCACACTCAAATTTCATCACTCCAATAAGCCATATCCCCTAATTTAGTTTCCTTGGCACATGAATTAGCAAACACCCTAGGAGTTTTTGATGAGGGAAGTCTTATTAAGCCAATTGTCTTCCCATAAAAGAATCTTATTTCCCTTTCCTCTACACCAATATATATTATTTTCAAACCAGTTTTGTTTTTGTCTCTTCTGACATACCTTTCTTAGATCTCTCCACCACCAAAATTCAATATTATTTTGTTTATTAATGTCTAAACTTCCTTTAAAGCCATATTTTGAATCTAGTACTTCTTTTCATAAACCATTTGTTTCAGTTCCTAATCTATGTGTCCATTTTCCTAATAAGACTAAGTTAAATATTTCTAAACCTCTAACACCCTTCCTTTTTTAGGTTTGCATATATCACTATAATTCACTTGTGCAATGGTTGTGATGACGACCTTCACCAGTGTAACTCTACCGACAAAAGATAGATATTCTTATTTCCATTTTGCTAGCTTCTTTTTTAACTTTTGTATCGTATCATTCTTGAACTCACTTTTCCTATGGTTTCCCCATACTAGTACTCTTCTATATGTAAAAGTGATGTACATCTTGCTACAGTTCAACAAGAACAAAAATTTCTCTATAGTTTTTTTTTATCTATTCTAACCCCTCCCAACTTATTTTTATAGAACTTGACCTTTAACCCAAATGCTAATTCAAAGATACCATTATATTTTAAGTTTTTACCTTACACAAAAATCCCAACTTAGTATACTCTTTATGATCAATATATTTTAAGTTTTTACCTTACACAAAAATAGTGTATCACCTGTGAATTGTAAAATGTTAACATCCACACCACTTTTCCATATCTTTACTCCGTTTAGCTTACTATTGACTAATGTCTTACTAGATCTATTAGTCCCTTATTCACTATCAAAATAAGAAGATAGTTAACAAAATTTCTGGTCTAAATCCATTTGTTGGTAGTATAAATCTCATTACCTATGTGTAATTAAAACTTTGATTTTTATTAATAATTATATTTTTATAAATGATCCGGTCGGTCATCAGTAGTCGGTGACGTCAGCAACAGATAGCCACGTGGACCGTTCTTAGTGGGACACGTGGGACAGGGAAGCTGATGTGTCTTGGAGAGGGTCACCCGGGGGATGATCGGTGATCAGAAAGGATGCGCGATCATCGTCTAGATAAGCGCCATGAAGCAGAGGGCGTGGCGCCATGGGGACCGATTGGTTGTCTGGGATGAGTGACGGTCGTCGGGTCTTCGTGTTACGCGCAGTTAAGTTGGGAACAAGAGGCGATTCCCGGCGAGAGCGTTGCATACGAGCCTTGTGTGGCAGAGTGTCAGAGAAAGGAGAAGTTATGTGCTTTGTAGTGCCGTGCATGAAAATGGCCTAAGAGGGCTAGCAGCCAGTCGGTGATTGGTGCTCTCTTAACCCATAACGTGCATGGGGCAAAGAAGAGGTGATCGTTCACACAGTAGGTGACGCCTGGTACGTGCGCTTAGCCAAAGCCACACCTGGTACTCACGCTGAGGTTGCACGAGACACCTAGTGAAAGAAACATGCTAAGTTACTTCGTACACGAATAACTTAAGCGCGCAAACAGAGTATATAAAGGCATTCCGCGCTCAAACAAAGGAAGGTAAGATTCATTCTTGCAAGTGACTAGTTTACACATAGAGAGAAAGAGAGAATCATAGAGCGCACACGAGTCTCGCTGAGATTCCTAGTTCTTAGTTCTTTGGTGGTTTTGCGTGGCTGACTTGAGCGTCGGAGTGCAACCGGCCGCTAGAGGCGTCGTTTGTTGTGTTTCGCAGGTTCGCTTGTAGCTTTTGGGAAGTGCTTGGAACGTTCTTGCGGAAGACAGAGTTTGACGTGGCGAGTCCTTCAACGATCGAATCACCAGCAAGATCAATAAATAAATAATTAAAAATACTAAAATAATAAATAAATAAATAAAATTAATTTAAATTTTAATATCAAATAAAATAATTTATTTTATATATTATTATTATTTTAATATATTACAAATTTATAATAATTTTTATTTAATTTTAATATATATTTTAAAAAATTATTTTTTTACATTAAATTATTTTTAAAATTTTATTTTCCAAATATATTAATATATAATCAATTTTTCAGTTACATCAATCATATCTACCACAAAATTTTCATTAAAATTCACTTACTTTTTCTAGATCCCAACAAATTTTTTTTTTTTTTACTTTCTTTCTCCTCTTTTCCCCATTTTTATCCTCATCTCAATTAAAAAGAAAACCTAAAAGTTTATACAATTAACATTAATCAGGCCCAGACAATTGCCTACCACCAAATTATAGCATCAACTTGTTTGTTAAACAGTGTTAGCTAGTCATATCACACTAAAATATTGTGATTCTTCTATTACTAGTCATGGATTACATGTTAATGTAGTTATCACAAAATTAATTTGACTAACACTAAAGTTAGACGTAATGTTGTTTTTTATAATGATGTTCATAGTTTATATAAGTAATATATATATATATATATATATATATATATATATATATATAAAGGGAAATCAAATTAGTGTTGTTAAGAAATTAAAAGGAGATTTTCATTGGAATACGTAAAAGTGTATTCTTATATAATTCTTTAATATATTTTCATGTGATGTTCAATAAAAAAAAATTAATAATTGTCTAAAAATCCATATATAAAAAGGAAAAATAATAATAATATTTTAAATATAATAATTAATTAGTAAGCTTTAAATTGGTTATTATTTATTTTAAAAGATGTTTAAAACTAAAAGATAAAATGTTAAAACTGTTTTTACTACCTTTTTTTTGGTAAATGTTCATTGGATTTTAGATTGATTTGATATTTTTTTAGTGCTTTCCCCTTCTGTTCATTTTCTATAAACTAAATCTCCCATTTGATTTGACCTTCCCATTTCAACCTTTTCACTTTCCCTTTAGACTTTAAAGCACAATGGAGTCAACCAAAAATAAAATAAACTGGATACTTTTTCTTTTATAAATCTCATGTACTTTTACTTCAAAAAAAAAAATCAAATAAAAATCTTCTTTTTATTGAGGATTAGTAAATACAATTCAAACAACTAAAAGATTTTGGTGTCTAAATAAAGGTATTAAAAAATTTAAACTAAGATAAAATGATTATTCAAACTTTGTTATTAATCTCAAATTTTTTTGGATTCTTTTAAAAATAAATTTTTACTTCATTTTTTAATATTATTTTTTTCTTTTTTATAGGTTTGATCTAGTTCCTTATACTGATTTTCTCTTTTTCTTTTAATATTATTTTTTATAATAACAAATAATTGTTGAATTTTGGAGTATAACTTAGTTGAGATGTGAGGTTCATAATTATGTCTAACCTCAAATATTATAGAAAAAATCACCTTAAACTAAAAACTATTTAATCCATATATTTTGTGATAAAATAAACAATTGAATATTCATTCAAAAAAAATCAAATTTCACACAAATATTGATAGAAATAATAAGTAATCAATGCTCAGTGAAATTATGAATTGAACACTGTTTTTAAAGATAAGAAAGGGATTCTGCATGATGCTCTTGTTTCTTCTTTTAGCTTTTTACCTGCTAAAAAAGGATGGGAACAATATTAATTAAAGCTACACTTTCACACTCTATCTTCATCTTTTTCCCTTTTATTTACATTTTTTTTATTTCCTGTCTCCATCTTGTCATATATTGCATGTCAACCACTGTCACATTCATTCATTGAAAAGAAGAGAATCCATTTTTTCTGTCTATAACATTAGGAGCAAAATATTATTTTTATTTCTCACTTTATTGTATACTTTATCTTTAAATTATTATACTCTATGAATTTTATTATTTAGATTGATTTTATATTTTATTATATCTTATCGATCTAATAAGTGTATAAGATTACAGACTGATTTGTCATCTCCCCTGTTTTTGCCTAATTTGTGAGTGAAGTGTTTCATTTCTTGATCATTTACAATGGAAAACAAGGTTGCTTTAGACTATAGAGTCTAAGAATGGTTACATGTAAGGCACTACTCTTTAATATAATTTTATGATGTTTTGGAATTTTTTATTAACCTAATTTTTCTAATTTAAATTTGGCCATAAAATTGTTACCTATAGTTTTGGTCATTCTCATATCTAAGCACACATTTTGAAACACTTCTAGTCATCCATCACTATTACAATCATTTTTCTTTATATTTTGTATTGTTTTTTTATTAAATTATTGATGCATTGTAATGGACATAAATATCACTCCAAATATGAGAAGTTCATTTTTTAAATTTTGCATTTCATTCGTATCCACACTCTCATCTAAGTCATACAGAAGACTCCTCAATATTAATCTTACTTCTTGAACATAATGTTATTTTTTTTGGTTCCATAGACTAAAAATTATTCACACACACTCGAGCACCATAATTCGAGGTATGATTACTTAAGTGACATATCTCTAGTTCATCTATCCTCCCAAAACTTTATACTAATTCCTAATCCTACTTTCCAAGTCAATTCAAAGATACCATCAGTGAGTTTTTCCTTTTCTGAATGGTATCTAGAACTCCTGATATGTATGTACTCGATTTAATAATGGTGTAGTATTTTGTCTTTTGTTCAGTTTTAGTGTTGGAAAAAGAAATAATTAATCTGTGAGTTTTAGATAGAAGGAATAAATGAATTTTTATCTTTTACTCTCTGTATGAAGGTTGAACCACCCCTTAAGTGAACCGATTTATCTTAATTGCTTATTGCTGATAAAATAAAGACTATCCTCAAACTAATTTCTCCCTTCTTCAGATCCACACACCTCTTGTAGGTTTTTTCACCACTAAGACTTTCCCTTACTACTTTTTATGTTATTCAGGCTTCTCCATGAGCCATATCTTTTTACTCTACAATGTCCTTCCATAATGTTAGTCCTTCAATACCTAGTTTCAACTTCCACTTAACTAATAAAACTATGATAAACAACATTATATCTTTAATCTCAAGTTCTCCTTAATCCTTTGATTTGTATAACTATAAAAAAATTCTTTATATTTTCCAAACCTTTTCACAAACACAAAATGATATGTCTTAAACAAATACATATAGTACAATCGTAAGGACAACTTTAACCAAGCACAATCGACTCCAAGAATAAAAATCTACCTTAAAAGTTTATGATATATGATTTTTTTAAGGTCGTGAAATGATAAAGTTATATTTATAATGTGCAACAAATTCTTAATAAGTATTTCAAGGACATTAGTTAAAATAATAATAAATTATTTATTAAAATTACAATAAAATTATTTATTATAATAATATTTTGATAAAAAAAATATCTTTTAATTTTATAATCAGTGTCTTGCAAACACTTATTACATTATAATATTTTATTTTTTAATTATATTATTGTTGTTATATATAAGTAGCTATTTATCATCTGAAATTAAAAATGGTGGCAGAAATTTATTTCACACTTGAAAGTTAGATATATTTAAATAACTTTAAAGAAAGAAGAATAGTTGGTCTTCTCTTAGGTAGATTTCTGAATCTGTTCCTACTTGGTAGTATTTTTTTCCTAAATGATTTTATATTTTTTTATCAGTAAATATTAAATAAATTAAAGGGTTATACAGATAAAAAAATCATTCATCAGGTTCTCTAAATGATTTTATATGAGTCTTCAAGTTTTAATGATTGGAATGTTAATAGTTCATGAGATATTCACCACAGATATCTAAAAGTGGATATGTTTTGATAGAAAGAAACTAGTGTTCTTCCTTGTGTGCCTGAAGAGAAAAGTGCTAATTACCATATATTATAAAGCTATCTCCAATGGCTAAAATTGATTTTCTATTTTTTGCTAATGCTTGAACAACCAGTGATGATTGGAAAGCCCACATGCATGAAGGTTTATTAGATACAAACCTAAATCATAGAACATAAATTAGACACACCAAAGATCTCTCAAAATACATGTCGGGTCTGGTTCATCAGCCCTAGCTAGCTCTTTGAGGTTTCTCATAAAACCAAACAAACAAACACCTTAACCAACAACAATGAAACGTTTTTGCAAAGTCCTTTTGTTTCTCACTGTCTTGTTCCTTGTGGTGGATGCCAAGGTAGAAAAGGAACAAAAGAAAAAAAGCAAAGACAAAGAAAAACACAAACACAAAGACAAAGACAAAGACAAATCCAACAACAATGATTTGAATAAGCTTCCTGGAGTTCCAAAGTTTGTGCAGCCTTTCCCTGAACAAGCCCTTCAACAGGGTAATGTTGTTGCAGATGGTGGTGGTGACGTGACTGATTATAAAACAGATTCTATAGGGAGCTGGGAAGTGCTTAATAATGAATCGGGAGTTTCTGCCATGCAGATTCAGTTGATGCCTGATAACACCATGAATGTTTATGATGCCACTGTTTATCGTGTCTCTAGACTCAAATATCCAGAAGGAATGAAATGTGTTCAATACTATGATGAAAACCTCAAACAAAACAAAGATGATTGTTTTGCTCATGCAATGACATACGATATTAAGACAAACAAAGTTAGAGCACTCACGGTTCGTACCATTCATATTTCTTCTTTCCTCACATTACATAAAAATATAATGCATCATACTAGAAGTAAAATGCAATGATAAATTTTCATTTAATATACCATGTTTGTGGAACTACTATTATTATGAAGTGCTGAGACTTTCAATTGAGGACATAAAATTTATAGGAGTGAAAGGAAACATATATAATGTTTACCATGATGAATCCTTTTTCTTTTTTTATGACACTTTCAATTGAAAGGGTGCAAAAATGTGAAGAGTTGGTGATGGTGCAGGTGATCACAGATCCATGGTGTTCATGTGGTGGGCTTATGGCTGATGGTACCTTAGTGGTTGCTGGTGGTTGGTCAGAGGGAGCAAAAACTACCAGATACTATGGTGGTCAGGTCAACTGTGAAACTTGTGACTGGAGGGAATACCCCAAAAAATTGAAAGAGGACAGATGGTATATGCTTATATAAATATGTAATAATGCTTCATTATCAAATTCACTTATCTAAATATGTAGCATTTCACCATGTTACAACGCTATTACAACTTATATAGCAGAACATTAAAACTAACCTCTTATACATTCCATAACTATGAAGCATTATAAAAGAAAGCATGTATTATTGACATGTTTTTGCACTGTTGTATGTTAGGTACGCAACTCAGACTCTTCTTCCCGATGGAAACTACATAGTTATAGGAGGTCGGAGATCTTTCAGCTATGAGTTCTTTCCAAGGGAGGGCCAACCAAGTTCCAAAACCTACTTTTTCCCATTCCTCTATGAGACCTCAGACATTGACGAGAACAACCTTTACCCTTTTGTCCACCTCTCCTCTGATGGCAATCTATTTGTCTTCGCCAACAACCGTTCCATCCTCATCAACCCTAACAGCAACAAAGTGGTTCGACTATTTCCAGTCCTCCCCGGAGGTTCCCGGAACTACCCGGCTTCCGGCATGTCTGTCATTCTCCCCTTAAAACTTGATGCTTCTCAAAAAGAAAGTGCCAACATCAAGGTTGAGGTCATGGTGTGTGGTGGCAACAGTTATGACAGTTTCAACTTGGCTGAGACTCTGAAACAGTTCGTTCCAGCTCTCAAAGACTGTGGCAGAATGGTCATCACAGACCCTAGCCCTAAATGGGACACTGAACAGATGCCTTCTGCAAGAACCATGGGAGATCTTCTTATTCTCCCAAATGGACAATTCTTATTCATCAATGGTGCACAGAAAGGAACAGCTGCATGGTGGGATGCTGATGATCCTAACCTAACACCAGTTTTGTACATGCCAGAGAAGCCTAAGGGTGGAAGGTTCAAGGAGATGACCCCTACCACAATATCTAGAATGTACCACTCAACCTCTGCAGTGCTTCCAAATACCAAAATCTGGGTTGGAGGAAGCAACACTCACAACACTTACAAGGATGTTGACAAGTTCCCAACTGAGACTAGGATTGAGGCATTTTCTCCTCCTTATTTGGACCCTAAGCTGGACCCATATCGACCAGAAATTGCTCAGGTTCCTTCTGAGAAAATGTTGACGTACGGAAACAACTTTCAGATGCAGTTCAAGATGCAAGACATGAATCAGGCGTTGAACAATCAAAACATTAAGGTCACCATGTACTTTCCACCTTTCACCACTCATGGCTTCTCCATGAATCAGAGGCTGCTGCTTCTTCAAATCATCAATGTTCAAAACGCTAACGGGGTTTACAAGGTTATGTCGAAGGCGCCACCGTTCCGTGAGGTGGCTCCTCCGGGATATTACATCATCTTCGTTGTCTACCGTGGGGTGCCTAGCCAGGGAATGTGGGTGCATCTTCAGTAAGGTTATCACTGGCTCTGTTTCAGGGCCCACATCGAGTGGTTTTTCATTGTAGTTTTTATTGTCTAGGGTTTTTTTAACTACAAAAAGTGAAGGAGAAGAAGAAAGTGGTGCTACTATCTCACCCTTCATTAGTTTTGTAAAAGAGTTAAA
Organism: Phaseolus vulgaris; assembly: GCF_051622355.1. Lineage (NCBI taxonomy): Eukaryota > Viridiplantae > Streptophyta > Magnoliopsida > Fabales > Fabaceae > Phaseolus > Phaseolus vulgaris. The sequence continues at coordinate 49,712,660 of NC_143501.1, forward strand.
GTATTTTAGTTCAAGCACAATTTATAATTAGTTTTTCAACTTCTTCACCACAGCTATCACATGTAAGCAGGTCTTATTGAAGTAAAGTAAGAATTTAAGATTCTTATCAAGTTCTAGGTAAATTTTGTTCTACTAAGTATATTTGTGATATCAAATTGAAAGTTTAGAATTAGTTTTGTTTTTATTTTCTTTTGAACTATAATTAACAAAAAAATAATTTAAATAAGATTTTTTTTTTCAAATTCCCACTTATTTATTTCAAGCATTTTTTTTAACTTACCTTGCTTAAGGTGTGTTTGGATTGGGAAGTAGATGAGTGAGGAAGATGAGTGAATTTCGAGTGATTTGAGAGAAAAATGTGATGTTGTTTGGATTAGGAGTGCCTTAGAATGGATTTTTGACAAAAAAATATTGAAGTATGTGATGTGATGATTGTGAGATAATTTAAATTTTTTTAGAAGGTATAAAATGTAAGTTTACAAATTCACCTTTATCTTTAAAAATATTTGAATAATGAAATATGAGCTATTATGGTGTAGAATAACTTAAATTATCTAAAATTTCCAACTATCATAAAATAAACATAAAGTATTTAAAAAAAATTAAACCTAACTACTAAATATGGTAAAGAATATAAGTCGTTCGTTGTTGTTATATGCAATATATCATGAATAGAAAATAGAGTTAAATCCTAAAATAATTGAAACATTAAGTGAATGCTCAATTATTATAAAAATAAATCTAAAATTTATTTTAACATGTGTACTCATAATGATAATCCCCATCCAAACTCTCATATTCAAATGAAGCTTTCTTACTTACTACACTATAATCATAAGCAAATCACAAAATTATTCAAAGTTTATAAATAAAGTATTTATTGTATGCATGAAAAAGATTATTAAGATTAAGAAAAAAAATGTATGTAGATACCAATTTAATAATTATTTTATAAATTTTAATTAACAATAAAAGTTATTTTATTAATAATAAAAATTATTGTTGGAGATCCCACATCGACTAGATATTAGAGCCTTTCATTGTATATAAGTGGGTGCAAACCTTAACCCTATGAGCCGGTTTTATGGGATTGAGTTAGGCTTAAAGTCCACTTCTTAATAATTATTTCATTAATAATAAGAATTACTTTAAATATTAATAAATTTATAGTTTAAAAAATAGTATCTAATTTATCTAATATAATGACTAATTAAACTAGTTGATATTTAATTTTTTTTTTAATATAAACTAAAATGAAAAATCATGTTAAATAAAAAAAATTAATTTAACCTGGAAGAAAGAATAACAAGCTAGCTTTTCCAATATCATCCACCTAACTATTGTATTATGAGTAGCAACTTCACCAGATACTATAGAAAGGAAAAAAAAATGTTCTTAATCTTAAAAAAAAGAGTTAAAAAAAGGAATATTTTGTTGGATCAGGTGTGCACGACCTTGGTGGTCACTCATGAATGGTAGCTGGATATAACCTCCTCTCACATTACACTGAACTACTCTTTGGCACGACATTCCACTCTTTCTCCGCGTTCCAGCTGTGTCTGGTTTTCTTTCTTTTGGTTTCAAGTTCTGCATTCATCACAAAACACAATTTCAACTTCTCATTATCAAAATCAATGCAGTGTTTGGTTTAGTGATTCACTCCTTTACTGCATATTTGATTGTATTACAAAGTGAACTTTAAGTCTAACTCAACCCCATAAAATCGGCTCAAAGGGTTGAGGTTTGTACGCACTTATATACAATGAAAGACTCTAATATCTAGTCGATGTGAAATCTCCAACAGATTGTTTTCATTTAAAAGAATAGTCAATAAGCTAAGGATTATAATCAGTATTTCATTAAAAAAAATTGTAGTTTTTCAAATATAAACTATATTATTATTATATTCATAACAACTATATAAAGTTTTAATAATCAATGTTAGAGATTTTATCTCGATTAGAGATTAAGACATTTCATAATATATGTCTGAATGTAAATTTCAAGTTATAAATCGGTTGTATAAGGTTGAATCAAGCTTAAATCCACTTATTAATATGTTATTATTAGAGTCATTTAGAGTTTATTCTAATAAAAGTTTGTTAGACACTTATCAAGCCATCCGATATCAAAATACTATCGAACCACTCACGCACATGAATTGATACATTCTCGGCATATTTGAAATTATGACATTTCATAATATATAAATAGGTGCAAATCTCACTTATAAACCCGTTTTGTAATATTGAGTTAGGTTTAAAATTCACTTTTTAGTATATAAGAACATAGTAAAATATGAGATTGTTGTTAAAACTCAACATTACAAAATATATATGTAATATATATATATATATATTAAAAGTTGAGTTGTAAAAAAAATATGAAGTTGAGTTTAATCTTGATAATAATAATTATAATAAAAAAGACAGCTAATGTTGTCAAACTTATTAATGGTACCTTAATTGTTTTTGTGTTTTGACTCTCTTAAAAAAAAATATCAAAAGCAAAATCCTAAGGAAAGGTCAACCAACTTATAAATAATTTCAAATATTTCACAGAGAATGTCACATTATATAAAGACATGAAGAACGAGGAGACAATGCATTCGAGTTTTCACTTCCAAAACATCAAACTTGTTCATGTGTGTTAACATGGCACAATTTGAAAATTTGATGGTAGTTCTGTTCCTCTCTGCAGTGGCATCTAGCATAGTTCTCGTAGATGCCAACTTTTCCAAAAGCATGTACATCACTTGGGGTTACCAACATGCATCATTGCAGGGTGAAGATCTCCAACTTGTGTTGGATCAAACCTCAGGTGAAAACTTCATGCTCTTAGGCAAATACAAAACATTTGCATTCATGATTTATGAAAATAGTATAAAACTGCATTTGTTGCAATTGAATATTCTTAGGAATGCAAGGTAAATTGATCTAGAGTAGTTCAATTGCATACAGGTGCAGACATATATATAAGAGAAACAGTTCATGTAGTAGTTTTGCACAAGATTAGTAACCAGCACAAAACAATGTGTTTATTCACTACAGTTAAAAGAAGTTAATTACTCTATATTCTCCTCTTAATCTGATATATTTGGTTTTGCATTGAGTTTCAGGATCTGCAGCTCAAACAAAGAAAGCATTCTTATTTGGAAGTATTGAATCACAAATCAAGTTGGTTCCTGGTAATTCTGCAGGAACAGTTACTGCCTACTATGTAAGTTCAATGGTGCAAATAAAATAAAAAATTCCTATTGAAAAGAACATGTAGCTGAATTTCAAATCAGTTAACTTCATCAAATTGCAGTGTTAAGCTAATACTTCTTCATACATAAAATTTGTGCAGCTATCTTCTACAGGAAGCCAACATGATGAGATAGATTTTGAGTTCTTAGGCAACATTTCAGGACAACCTTACATTGTTCATACAAACATATACACACAAGGAAATGGAAGCAGGGAGCAACAATTCTACCTCTGGTTTGACCCAACTGCTGATTTTCACAATTACACCATTCACTGGAACCCAATTGAAATTGTGTAAGTTACAAAACTATTAGAACTCTCCTAGCACTGAGTTGTTTGCATCATTTACTTCTGTTTTTGTTCTTAAAGACTTGTGTAGGAAACACAGGAAAAAAAGGTTGTTTCACTGTTTTATACACAGATTTTTGAAAATAAAAGTGAAAAACAGAGATAAACAAATCCATTGCTATTTACTTTTATCAGTTCCACATGAAAGAATTGGTTAACCCTCTTTCAAGGAAAATGTTACTTTGAAAAATGCAAATTGAAAGGTACTAGTTCTTATTTGGTCAATACAATTTCAAAACTGTTTCATTTCAAAAAAAGTTATTTCTCTTTTCAGTTGTAATCTGGTGGAGGTTGTCAATATATCAGCACTCTTCTTCTTTCTTTCTGTGTGATGATCTATGTCATGTATTTGCTACTTCAGGTGGTACATTGATAGTATACCAATTAGGGTGTACCGAAATTATGAAAATGAGGGCATTGGTTTCCCAAACAAGCAAGGAATGAAGGTTTATACCAGTCTATGGAATGCAGATGATTGGGCCACTAGAGGTGGAGTTGTTAAGACCAATTGGAGTGGTGCACCATTCATTGCTAGATTAAACCATTTTAGAGCAAGGGCTTGCAAGTGGAATGGAGCAATCAGCATCAACCAATGCTCCTTAAACATCCCTGCAAATTGGTGGACATCTCCCACATACAAGCAACTGAGTTATGCTCAATTGGGTCAGCTGAATTGGGTCAGAAACAATTACATGATCTATGACTATTGCAGAGATACCAAAAGATTCAATGCACAGATGCCTCCTGAATGCTTCAAGTCACAATTCTAAACACCAGAAACACATGCAAGATGAAAAATGCTTCTTCTTTTTCATTCCATTTTTGCTTTTGTTTTGTTCCATTTGTATGTTTTCAATCTCTGTGATTCCATTCTTGTAAGCCAAATTCCATTCTGGATTTTGTACTGCAAATCAGCATCATATTCATTCCATGACATTGGTACTCAGTCACACACCAATATTTTCTCTAATAATGAGTAAATTAAGAACTGGCCACTGTCAGATCAAACTTCTAATGATTTTACTGATACATTTGTCTAAAAGCTTGTCAGATTAATTTTTCTCTCTCTGAGTTTCCTTTTTAGTTTTCATAATTTATGAAAATTAAAGATTAATTTTTTTTATAATATATAAATAGGTTCGAATATCACATCATAAATTAATTTTATAAAATTTAAGTAGATTTAAAATTCATTTCTTAATATATATAACTTTCTATCTCATGGTCATAAAGAACAACTTAATTTTTACCATTAATTGCCAATAGAATCTCAAGGAATTGATGCCCTTCTTAGGTCAACATCTATGATTATCAAAATAAAATACTCATTTCATTATTTTCTCATTATAGTTAATCACATTTTAAAAATATGTTAACTCATTTTTTTCCAATTAAGTACAAAATTGTAACCAATAGAATTTTCATTGTCATTCTTAGTTTAACCACCATGATTTTCAAATTAAAATACTCATTTAACTAAATTAGCCAATAAAGTTAACCATATTTCATTATTATGTTAACCAAAATAATGTCAAGTCAAGTGTAATGTTGTAATCAATAAAATTCCTCCACGCAATGCCAATGACTAAAATTGCACTATTAACTACAAAGGGCATCTTCAAAGGATTAACATCTATGATTTTCAAAGTAAATACTCATTTAACTAATTCTCCAACAAAATTAACCACATTTCATAATTATGTTAATCCAATTTTTTTCTAGTCAAGTGCAATGTTGTAAGCAATAAAATTCTCTCATCCAAATTCCTAAGGAACAATATCAATTGAACCAAAATGAGTTCATAAGACATTCACCTAATTGCTATTGTCATTTTTATATCACTCAACATAATTTTCAAATTAAAATACTCATTTAATGAAATTCTCAACACAATTAACTATATTTCAAACTAAACTATGTTAACTCGAGTTTTTTTTTTCAACTAAGTGTAATGCAATATTTAATAAAGTTTTATCATCGAAATTTATATTTGTTTCAAGTTATCTTTCCATAATTTGTTCTATGTTCACAACTAAAATTAATAAGAATTTATGTATTTTTATGTATCTTTCTTGGTTGTAGAAAAAAAAGAATGTAACAAAATTCAAAATGCTACATCTCTTAATAAAATTGTTAGACTACATTTAGTCATGTACCTAAATAACATATCAAACTTAATATGTACATGTAACGTATTTTTAGAAACATTTTTGTTGGAGATCCCACATCGACTAGAAATTATGATATTTCATTGTATATAAGTGGGTGCAAACCTCAATCCTATGGATTAGTTTTATGGGGTTGAGTTAGGCTTAAAGTTCACTTCCTTAATATGTTATCGGACCACCCGCCACCCATAATATGTTGTGTTACAAAACTTTTCTACTTTAAAATAATATAAAAAGGAATGTTACAACAATTACTCTTCTCACAAACTACAAAATTCATTATAAAATGATCTTCAACACTAAAAAATTCAATCAAAGACAAAACAAAAAACACATAAACGTAAATCAAATACAAATAGTAAAATACTGAATAAGGCAAAAACTCAAGGATTGTTATTATTACTTTTTTTTTCTTCGACGAAAACAATGATGATGATCAAACTATCATTCGTTTGATCATCTTATAACACCTCTACTTGTTGATGCTCATACCATATATCATTGACACTTCTTTCTACAATATTGGTATTGTCAGTTTCTCTTTCCATCTAGACAACAACTTTAACAAAATTTGCGACTTCTCCCACACTCAGAATTTCACCCTTTCATTGTTTTCCCTTTATATTTTCTCTTAAACCCTTCCAAACCTTTAAATCTCAATCCTATTACTTTTTACTTTTTTTACCTTTTACTAGATATCAAGATTAATTGTGAAGATAATATTTTTTTTTTGTCAAAGCAACAATGTGAGCTCATATAATAATGCCACCTAATGGAGGTGTTGGGTTGATGCCAAACTTTTCTCTAAATTTTAATTAAGTGTCTTGGATTTAACAAGATGGATAGGAGGAAGTAAGAAGGAAATAGGATAAAAAGGTGAAAAGACAAAAATACCCTGCAGTGCGTATTTGTTTGTTCTGTTCTCCACCAGTGGTTTCGTTTGGTTTTGGGTGTTGTTGCTTTGAGACCGAAGCGTGCGTTTGTTCGTATTGTTGTAGAAGCAGCGGTTGATAGGGTTAGGGCCATGGAGCGCATCATCGGCGCCAAGTTCAAGCTAGGTCGCAAGATCGGAAGCGGATCCTTCGGCGAAATCTACCTCGGTTTCTCTCTTTCTCTCTCTCTCTCTTTCACTCAATTTTTCACCACGAATCTTGTTTCCTAATTACTGTTGTTACAATTGTTGTTGTTGATGTTAATGTTATTGCGTTCTGATTGCGATTCAATTCAATTACGCAGCGACGCATATTGATACCTTCGAAATCGTCGCGGTCAAGATCGTACGCTGCTTTCTACTGCTGCTCTTTCTTTAATTTAATTCCTGCAGTTTCAGTTCAGTTCGCTTGTTATTGGATGCGTTATTTCGTGCTTTAGGTTTACCTTCGATTTTAAAAAAGAATTGGTTTGGTGTTGCAGGAGAACAGTAAAGCGAAGCATCCGCAATTGCTTTACGAGGCCAAGCTCTACAATATTCTTCAAGGAGGAAGTATGTTTTTTCTTAATTGCTTTAAGCAATTTGACTTAATTTTTATTGTTAGTCTTGTGCATGTGTGTGGTGCGGTGGAGGGTTTTACTGTGAGGAAGATGCTGAGGTTTGGAGGTTTTGAATTTTTTCTCATCCAGGTGGCATCCCGAGCATAAAATGGTGTGGTGTAGACGGAGAGGATAATGTGCTTGTTATGGATTTGCTGGGACCTAGTCTTGAGGATCTTTTTGTTTACTGTGGAAGAAAGTTCTCCCTCAAAACCGTGTTGATGTTAGCTGATCAAATGGTAACCGGCCATCTCTTTTAAATTATTATTGTTGGACATATGGGTTACCATGTTGTTTGCAAATTGTCCATGGGTTCAGTTCAGAGGACAGCAAAACCTGCTTTAACAGCCTTGTTCTGTTATTTAGTCTCTTAGAAAAAAATTTGCCGTCGGTGGCACTGTGTTGTAAATTTTTGTATGTCATGATACTAGGTCAGTGTAGTGTGCATTTGATGTTGAATTTGCTTTTCTTTTTTAATTTCGTGCAGTTGACTAGAATTGAATATGTGCATTCTAAAGGATACCTACACAGGGATATAAAACCTGACAACTTTCTCATGGGACTTGGTCGGAAGGCGAACCAGGTGACTATTATGTTGTGGTTTTCCTTCATTTGCGGTTGACTTGCACTGTTATTGCTTCGGTTATCTGTTGGCATCAGCTTAAGAGTACTCACGTTGTTCTTGTCAGGTTTACATAATTGATTTTGGGCTTGCAAAACGATATAGGGACCCCGCAACTAATCGCCACATTCCTTACAGGTTGCTAACTTTATATTACAGTATTCTCTTGAATTAGTTTCCTCTCATTTTTCTTTAAGTTATGATGTTTGCATCATGTAATTTTGAATTTTTCGTCTTGTCATCTAGTTGCATATCCATCCAACTGATTTCTTAATCATCTTTCATGAATAAACTTAATATTTTAAGAGCATTTCTTTCTTTGTTTATTCTCTTCTCATCCCTGATAAATATGCCAGAATTAACACTAACAAATTGTACTGAACAGGGAAAACAAAAACTTAACAGGGACTGCACGCTATGCAAGTTGCAATACTCATCTTGGGGTTGGTAAGTCGGAAAAAAGTTATTTAAGTCCTTCACTGCAACTAAAATGCAAGTTTTCTTTATGTTCAATTTGTACTTCATTTTGTAGAGCAAAGTCGACGGGATGATTTGGAATCACTTGGATATGTGCTTCTGTATTTTCTCAGAGGAAGGTATGACATTCTTCTCTAGATGCTTTTCTTCCACAAACATTTATCATCTATTGAGAACAATACAATGAAATTTGTTAACTTTAAATAACTGACTTTTGTGTCTAGCCTTCCTTGGCAAAACCTAAAGGCTGCAACAAAGAAGCAAAAGTATGATAAGATATGTGAGAAGAAACTAGGAACTCCTATTGAGGTTAGTGTTTGGACATTTATTTGATGTGAAGTGTTTGATAACGATCATCTAATTTGTCTGTTAATGCCCACAGGTTTTATGCAAAACTCATCCTGTTGAGTTTGCTTCATACTTTCATTATATTCACTCTCTGACATTTGATCAGCGACCTGATTATGGATTCTTGAAGCGCCTAATTCGGGATCGATTTGCTCGAGAAGGTGATTGTTTTGATGATTTCTTGAATAATATTGAATCAATGAACTTGCAGGATTGTGTTTATATTCCTTTGGAATAGCATCTCTAGGTATGGAAGTTATTGATGCTAGGACTAATAATTGAGATTCAACATGTTTTTTTAAATATATCAAAAGAAAGGAAATGAGTTTTTTAAAAAGGAAAAAAAGGCAATATAGATGCCGTCTATAACTCTGCAATATTTATGTTCTACACACTCACTTAGTGTGATGCACTAAGCAACACCATCCGTGTCCAAATAATTTGTCTTTGTTTTCCTATCTACATTTATGTAATTTAGCGTTATTGGTATGTGCAGGTTATGAATTTGATTATGTATTTGATTGGACTATTTTAAAGTACCAGCAGGCACAAAAGAATAGAGTCCAGCCTCGCATGTCTGTAAGTATATTTGCTTTACGTGTATAGATGTTAGTGTTCCCATTCTTATAATACTATTTTTGTCATATTACAGACGGTCCCTGGAGCAAGCATCAGTCCTGCAATGCCAATGGATGTGGACAACAATCGAGGTTGGTGCATCTGAAATTAGTTGCATAACTTTGTGATTCTGCATAAACATGTCTTGTTCATTATTACTTATTGACAGGTATTAATGCTTATTCAGGGGATGTCTCAGCTGAACGCATTAAATCAGGCAATGTAACTGGTTCCGGTGTTAAAATTCAATTTAAATCATCTGGGATAAAAAATTTGGGTTCTGAAAAGCCTCTTGACAAGAATGTAAGTCATCTTTGAGTAAATATTTATGAATATTGCTATGATTGTCTTAGAACACTTAAGAGACAATCAATTAGTTGCAGTTGCAGGCTTTTATGTTTCAATAAGAAATAGATCAGTGTTTAACATTTAATAGGCATGATTTAATTAATTTATTCGTTTACTTGTAGATTTTTGGTGAAGCACATATACCCTCTACCTCATACTCTCTTGCTGGCACCTCAAAAAGGAACTCTTTGAAGCCTGCCTTGTCCACTGAAGCTGCCAACCCGGTAAATGGGCAAGGAAGTAATAAAATCGGCCCTTCAAGTAGCTGGATTTCATCTGTGCAACGCATATCTTCTGCCAAATGAATACCAATATGGTAATTTTATGGTTCATAATAAATGTGCTGCAGCGAGGTTATTGTCTCTGTGCCCCACTCTATTGACTTCCTATTATGCTGTTTTTCCAGGTCTGGGTCCGATCTAGAAGATTCCTGTATACATTTATGAAGCTGCAAATTAATGATATTTGCTTGCTTCAACCTTACATTTTTGGTCAAGAATTTTCAAGTGATCTATCTCTGGAGACTGCAAATGTGCTGCAAGGATGATAAATTTCAAAGCTCGTCATCTTCTGAGACCATCTGTGTTGCTTTATTTTCTAAGGTGACTGCAAACGATTGTTTAGTATAAATTACAGACTACCCAGGCTTGGCTGCTTTGCTGTAGATAGAATTCAAATGTGACACGCAGCAATCTTGTGTATCCATGTTTTTATGTAAAATTAATGCGTGAATGTAGCCCTGTTTCCCCTTTTTGTTACTTGATGGTAATTATTATTTGGCCATATGATATATAAATATATACATACATATATATATATATATATATATATATATATATATATATATATATATATATATATATATATGGTGACACACTTTCGTTTAAATTGATTGATGATATTATGAATTGTAGTGTATTTTCTTTCAGGTGGTTCTGATAAGATATATTTGATTTTAGTTTTTGGCTTTTGTTGGCCATTGATTTTTAGCTGATTATATTATTCTTACATGCCTATATAATCTGTATATCATGTTTTGAAGCTTCCATTCATAAAATTTCTTCTAATGTCGGAAAACAAACTGTAAAAGTTTTTCTCATAAATATTTATCAACTATTTTGGTGTTCTGACTTCTTTCATCGCTCACATCATTTGCCTCTGATGATGGTAAGTTGCTCTTCCCGTCAATGTGATAATGTTTTAAGAGAATCTAACTATCAAATCAGAGGCATAATTATTGCAGAATGATTCCTGAAATAATGATTTCTTAACAGACATCGAAGGTAGTTTTTGGTAGCAGTTATTTAATACTTTCAACTTGTAGTTTCATGATAGTCTGAGATTACTAGTTTCTGAGATCTGTATTTCATCATTGGTTTTTTCCATTTTAGTCTAAATCTAGATGTTATTCGAGAAAAATCTTGAATTTTATTCAATTAATCCATGGTTGATAAACAAAGATTTGCTATTTTAGATTACACCTTTTCATATTTCATATTTTTCAAAATTTTATTTATGTTGCTCAAAAAGCACTTTTTTACTTTGTAGGTAGCTTGAATTTGACGGTCAGGCAGATTAACTAGTCATTCTTGGGATGAATGAAATCTGGTTTTGTGTCAATGTAGTTCAAGGTTTGGATTGCTGTATTTTTTTTAAGTTCATGATAGAACTAATTGCATGAGCAGCTTAATTATCAATCAGTTCACACTTTCTCTTTTGCAGGATTTCTTTTTTCAACCTATATTGTCTGAAGGGTGAAATGAGTGACAATTGGTGTTATATGGATGTCATTAGCAACGGGAACATTGCACTTTGGGGGAGTACCTTTGACAAACTTGAGAATTGTTTTTGATATTGCTTATGATATGGATGTTGGTTAAGATTTTCCAAGGTGTTGATGGATGGACAAATAATTGATTCTTGCTGGTTATAAGTCAGCTCGTAAATCGAAATATATGCATAGAAAGGAAGTTCATTTTCATAGACTGAGAAAGATATTTCAGTTTTAGAGATTCTTTAACGTTTGTAGATATTCCCTTATTAGAAGCAAAGCTTGAAGTAATTGAGTATTGATTGGTCTCTTCCTTTAATAATTCTTTTTGTAAAATGAAACTTGCATTTTTATATTTAGATTATATTATATTGATTGTTTATAATACAATTATCTCCATTTGGACTTCTTCACCAAGCATCATCTTTACATAATTTTTCAAGGTAGGTTTCTTAACGTTATCTTCCACTATGGATAGAGAAAATTTTAATATTTTAATTAAATAAATAGTTGAAAAAAAATTAAAATTTTTACTAATAACTTTTCCTCACCTTTTATCTCATTGTTAACACAAATTGTAGTGTTTATGTTTGTTTCAACTTTAAAAAATTAAGTTATTTTTAAAGGAAAAAACAAAGTGCAGTTATGCAATTTCCATATTTTACAATTTCTATTGAATATAATTTCCAAAAATAAAAATAAAGTATTTTCTCTTGTTTTAAAATAATAATTTGGTATATGCTCTAATTAGTTAAGTATAGAAGTATAAGTAATAGAATGCAAACAGAAAAGCATTTTAGTGTCTCAACTTTATTTAGTGCAGAATACTAAGGGATGTATTTTTTAAAGCGTACAACAATCATATTCACCACGTCATTATATTATAAAAATAGGTATAGAAATGGTAAATACTAAATTGTATATGCATGTCATTATTTTAGACACTCTTAAAATAGGTTTAAAAATAAATGTTATATATTTCTTTTTTTTATTAGATATCTATTTTTTTTAATTTAATACTATTTCAGTATGTTCAATAATTTCTCATTATTTAAGAGTCCAAATCAATAATCGTTTAAATATATTTAATCTATCCAAATACTTTTTAAAAGATAAAACTGTGGGAAAACTTTGAATTCTAAACCATACAATATCTCAGATAACTTGAAATCGAAATAAATAATATCAAATAAAATCATATAGATATGATTATCACCTCAAGATTTCTCCTTCTATCATTTGCACAACTATATATGGAAAAAAAATGTAAGGAATTCGTTTTGCTTTTAAATTATTGAAGTACACCATGATGAAGTTTTTATGTTAATTTTCTGAGAAAAGGAGAAACAGAGCTGAAATAACCAACTGAAAATTATGAAGCTCAATATTTTAAAGGTGTTAGATTCAAAGACATGAGAAAAAGTACATTTCAACAAGTAAAAAAATGGTTGCTGCCATAATATGAGAAGAACTAAAATTCTTAGCTTCCTTTAAGCACTTAACTGATACTGATTTATCCTCTTCAAAACCTTGAGAACTCTCACTACTTCATTCAGCACAGTTGCTGGATCAGCAGTGTCAACTCCAACCATTGCAGCCAATACTTCAACTTTCTCCTTTGTTTTTCCATGGAGCAGTAACTCCTCCAAACTCACTTCTTCATCTGATTCATCACCACATGCCTCATTGGATGAATCTGTGTCTGACTTGGCACAGAAAAGGTCCTCAAGAACATCACAATAGCCAGATGAGTCTTCACTTGATGTGAAGGAATTGAAATTGCCAGAGTCAGCCTCAGCAGCTCTTGCACTGTTTAACTTGTTGAATTCCAAGGTAGAAAACATGGGGCAGAAACTGAAGAGGGTGTGATTATTGGGAGTGAAGAGGGTGAAGGAAGGGAAGGAAAACAATGATGAAGTGTAGAGTTCTTTCTCTCCAAAGGGTACCTTTGAGCTTTCTCTGCCATGATTCATTGTTGGTGATGCTGAGGAGTAACACTTGAAAGAACAAAGGGAGTTGATATATAGGTACATCAGTTCATGCCTCTTGGCCCAATGAAGAAAACCAACACAGTAAAAGTAAGAAAAGTGTTAGTATAACAACTGCACAATAAAAACACACCAAGAAAAATGTTATTTTGCCTAGAAAAATAATACATTGATAATCTTGTTCCAATATTTCTTAGTTTAAAATTTCAATTTTTATATGAAATGAAAAAAAAAACATATTATGCAAGGAGACATTGCTTTTGCTGATTCAAAATGAAAGGCGATATAAAATCGGTCTATTTCTGACATTATATCCATAGTTAGCGTATTCGTCGAATGCTTACCGACTTCGATTCGGTCTATTCTAAGCGATCCATTGGGTAAGTAGCGGAAGTAAGAGAAATATTTTTTTTTATATCATGAATTAGAGGTTGTATAGTGGAACAAGTTGTTAATGTATCATTCCTCTTTTAACAAATGAACATTGAAAATACATAAGTTTACAATATGGAGTGATATTGTGTAATTCTAAAAGTAATCCATAACACTCTAAAAGTAATAAGGTGATTATGAACCAAAGAAAAAAAAACAAGGTAATTATGGCCGTAATTCAATAGGACCCTGATTTAGAAATTTGGGTATGTCCTAATACTTTTAATATTTTTGGTTAACTATGTAGGGTCCCATTTTCTGCACACTGCTGTTTTACTATATAGTATATTTGACTTCTGTAGTTTTGCAAAAACATACTATATTCCCTTTTGGTACTTCATATCTGATTAACATCTATGATCTGAAGTACCACTTAACCACTAATCTCTCTCTTTAACACACATGCTTTTGCAGGCAAGAATGAAAATGCACTCACCCACACACTTAGAAACAGACACAACACAATTGAGTACACACATTCATGATTGATGATTGTGGGTGTGTTATGATTGATTAAGTGTGTTCATAAACATGTTCAAATGGCATTGAACAGTAATGTTACAAATTTGTTCAATCATGTAAAGTTTGTTAGAATGTGAGGAATAGAGATTGAAATGGTTGAATTAAAAAGAGGGTAAAGCAGAGGCATGAGTGGGAATCAAAGAGGTCATTTTCTGTGTAGCCCTTAAAGAATGATGTATCTACTAACTAGGAAGGTAAAACTTAACTTCACACTGATTCATTATCATTGCTTCCTCTCATTCACTTCAACCACTAAATTCAACTCCACTCTCACTCTGCATTTCAACTTTTCTTATCTTTCATATCCAAACTTATTATTCAATCAACTTCATTCCCCATTTTATCATTTTTAATAAATTTTAACCCATACTAAATAGAGTATAATGTTTGTGCAAAATAGTTTCACCTACCATTTAGTTACAACTCATCATTGATATGACTTTAATATTATTCACATAAAAGTCAACAAAATAGGTTGGGATTAACTAGGTAACTTTTCTTTCTTTAATAAATAATGCTGATAAAACATATTACTGGAGTTTAAATTTAACTCAATCTATAAAACTCAACCTATTTTTAATTATATCATTTTTAATAAATTTTAACCAATAATAAATCCAGTATAATATTTGTGCAAAATAATTTTAATTATGACACTAATATTATTCACATAAAAGTCAATAAAATAGACTTTGATTAGCTATGTAATTTTTTGTCCAGTAAATAATACTAAAATAGAGTGTATTAAGCTATAAAGCTTCAGATATGTCTCTTAAATGGTATGTCCATGTTGGACACACGTATTAGACTCCAACACTTGTACACGTATCGGTAAAGTATTTAATTCAAAAAATATTTGTTAGATTTCTCACAATTTTAGCAAAGTTCTAACATAATTTTAAACCGAAAAAATACATTAATTTTTTTAAAACTCAAATTTATTGTATAAATTTTTATTATAATTGTAAAAATAAGCAATAAATCATTTTGAACCAGCCATGAGAAACATCTTTCTGTTACAACAAAAATTGAAATATACTTGTGCACATAAATATTTATTGTCAATCTATATAATTCATAATTATATAATATATAGATTTGTGTTTCCGTATCCTACATTTTAGATATTATACGTATCTTCGTGTTTGTGTTTATGTCGTATTAGTATTCGTGTCCGTGTCTATGTTACATAGGTATTAAGAAGTGAACTTTAAGTATAATCCAACCTTAAAAAATTATTTTATAAGATGAAGAAGTTTGCACCCTACTTATATATTATGAAATGTTTTTATCTCTAGTAATCTAGTATTATCTAAGAGTGTGTTGATAATGCCTTTATATAATATTGCATATAAAAGTTTAAAGTTAAAGCAAATTATAACACTTAAAAATGTTTTTAAGTTTATTACATCAGAAATTGATATCTTGATATCTTGTTTATAATATTGTAATTATATGTTCTGATGAGTTTTGGTATATATAGTAACAATCAAACATGGATATTATCCATTTATGATTTTAATTTCTAACATGGAACTATAGTTTTTTGTTCATATATGTTTTAATTACCCAATTTTTTGAATTAGTAAATAATAATTATTCCAAAAATTGAATCAAAGATGGCCCATTTTTTCAGGGACCATAAATATCATCAACCCAAGATTTTATTGTCAGTTTTAATACCTTCCACTCAAATTGCTTATTGCTGATATCACTAAGATGTACAATGCCATTCAACTTATTATTTATTATATTTACAAAACTGAGATATAAAATTAAAATATGTTAATATTTTTTTTTTAAATTGAGTAAATATTATTCAAGAACTTTACATTAAAACATATAAATACATTATTTTGATGAAAAAATAGTTTTAATATTAAAGGAGTGTTATAATATATTCACAAATAAATTTAAATCACAGTGCTAATTAAAATATTAAAATTTAATTTTTTATTATTCAAAATATTTTTTTAAAATATTTGAATCATAATGTTAATTTTACAAAACTTGTGTAATTTGTTTATACGTTTTAAAAAAGTAACTATAAATAAATAAATAAATAGTTAACTTTGTTTTAATATTAATCTTGATTATACCATAATTTTTTATTTGATATACTATCGTATATGTATTTATAGTTATAACTACTATGCCACATAAATTTAAATTATAGTATTATTAAAGTATTAAAATTAAATAATAATAATTTTAGTATTTTTAAGAAATTAATTATAATTTAAAAATATTTTATAATTTTTTGTAATATAAAAGTGGATATACACAATGTATTTGTTGATAAATTTCATAATTTGTAAGAAAATATAAACTAAAAGTCAACTTTTACAGAAGTATATGTAATTTTAATAAAAAAAGTATCATTTAAACACAATTTAAATTATATCCTATAATTATTTAATATGTTATTTTGTATGCATCATCACTAAGACTTACTATGTTCTTCTTGTATTATATTTATTTATACTCTATTGTATCATATCGAACTAATGAACCTTTAAGATGATTATTATAATAATCAACAAGTTTATCCTTCATAATAGTTTAGTTTTTACTTATAATCATATATTTAGGGGAGATTTTAATAATCACTAATTTTTAACACACTTATATAATTTTTAAGATCATTATTATTAAAATCAACACTTGTTATCTATAATAGTTTCTTACAAGTAAAGTAGTTTTATGCTTTGAATGCATCTTTCACTGCATTCATCAATATACAATATTGTGGGAAAAAGGCACTTTTTCATGTGGCAAGGTCAAAGTAAATATGATATTTGACATGATACAATTCTGAAACATGCAATGTGGACATTGGAGGAGGAGAAACTGCTGTTATTGCCAAAATCATTGAAACTATGTGTGCTGTTATTGCCAAAATCATTGAAACTCTATGTGCTGTTATTGCCAAAATCATTGAAACTGCTGTTATTGCCAAAGTCTTATTCTATCATCTACAACAAATGGACTTGCATGATACATTCTCTAACTGTGGCAACTTCAACAAAGAATATCACTTCCTCCCCTCAAATTCTGATCTCCAACTCCTTCTTAAAGTCAATATTATCTACAAAAACCTGTACATTAGAGGGGATAAAAACAAGTTAGTCACAAATGTTTCATTATAAGAAAGACTGATTTGGTCACTTTAAAGATTCAATTTTAAACTTAGACTAAACTAGAACCAACATATAACGAGCAATCCAGGGTGAAATGATGAATAAAACATATTGGAAATAGAGAAGAAGAAAAAAATGTTCACAGAACCATACAGTTTTCCAACCATCAGGATCCACACATGATGTGATCTTTATCTTTGTGTCAAGTATTGGTCCTGGTTCCCGAATAATCTTCCCACCAACAAGTTTAATTGCTTCTGCAGTTTTGTACACATCATCTGTAACAATTGCAATCTGTGAAAATAAAGAAACTGTTAACAAACACAAGGTAGTAAGAATTTCAAATGTCATATGAAAACTCAGTCATTTCTTTACATTAGAAAACAAAAGGCAAAATTGGAATGATGAATAATACTTAGCAGATTCAAATGATATTATCAAAAATGAAAATACGAGCAACTTTGGCTTACCTGAGCATAAGCATCTCCTTTATCATATTCTGTGATTCCATAGTTGTAAGTCAACTCCAGTACAGCACTTTTTTCCTCTGGACCATATCCCACTATTGCTGTTGTGTTCTACTACCGAAAACAAAAACAGAAAAAGAAAAACCATAAACTATCATGGATGAAGCAAAAGCAATCACATGCCCATGTATCAAAAGTCATGGAAAGAAACAATTTTTAGGCCAACAAATCAAACAAGATTGAACCAAATGGATGATACATGTATTTCAAAAGAAACATAAATATGAGAGCACCTAGTTAAAAGATGTCGAATCTTTCTTTCCCAAAAAAATGACCTTATGGCTGCATGTCCATGGATGATGGTTCTTAATGTTGGTGTGTGTCTTCTAGACAGTTGTAAGACGGTTTGCTAACCTAGTTAATTTTAAGGACGTTTCAGTGACATCTCAAACCCAGTAAACACAAATGAATTGTACGGGAGACAGAAATAATAAAAAGAATGATCATGGTATTCTTGTTTTTTCTTTAAAACATTGATGGAAACCTATGGAATCATAAAGAAAAAAGATGTTATATACAACTTCTATGCTCTGGCACAAGCTCTTCAACAACCCTCTGATAGCCCTAGGAGAAAAGGGGAAAAGATAACCTAACAATCTTATTTATATCAAGTTGATAGCTGCACACTCAGATAAATGATTTCACATGATAAAATATAAAAACAGTCATTTGGTAGGGCACACACTTCCATTCTAAACAAGTTGATTGAGCATAGTGCTGAAATGAACATAATTTTACACATCACCAAACAATAGGCAACAAGTACATCATACTTTATAAGAATTAGGTTTGAAAAAAAACACATCAAAATGCGATAGTTCATACAGTTATATCACAGTGTTACTTTTAACTTTTCGTGGTACAAAAGAGATCATTGCACATTACAGAATAGACCAGAAAGGGATCCTGTCCCTCTTGCCCTCAAGCTTAAGATTTCCACCCAGATAAAATGGTATCAGAAACAAAGGCAGCAGAGCCCCCACAATCGGATATAAACAGTGAATTCTTAGCATATACTAGATTCATTAAAATTCTCAATTCCAAATGCCTGTAACAGAATGAATATGAAGGGCACCTGGGATTCTGGATCATCTTGTGTTCGAAGTAGCTTCATGCCAAAAGCCTAAGCAGCAAGTAATCACAAACGAATAAATGTTTTGTATAGAAAGTAAGAACATCCAACATAAAATTGCATTGACCTTCACCTTCTCATAAAATTTGATGGAACGGTCAAGATCACCAACTCGAAGCATTACTTTGTACAAAGGCTCCGGAGAGGGAGCCCTTTCCAAAAGTTCAAATTGATAACCATCAGGATCTTCAATATATGCAATTACTGAGTTGCTTCCCTTGACAGGCATAGGCTCTCTAGTAATTTTGCCACCCTTAGCTCTGACAAGTTCCACAATTCTTGAAATCTAATAAATAAATTATAAAGACAAGCAAATTTCATATTATACATTGGTCAGAAAGAACATGGAAATCCCAAGTAATAACCACAACTGCATCTCCATTCCCACAATAATAACAATAAAATGATTCATTTGGAATAGTTCACAAAATATTGTTTTGTATTAATGAAGAATGTTTACAAATCATAGCATCAAGTTTGGCAAACTCACATCATCAAAAGCAAGACCAAAATGACCAAATCCATCTCCAATGTCATACTTGTCAATCCCATAATCTGGAACATTGTTAAAGGAAAACCAACATTAACAGAAGGGTTTCCACTTCTGAAGAATGTAAAACAAATTTCAGAAAATGCATAGTTCTGCAATTATCAGGAATGTCAACAGTTCTTACTGTATGTCAGTTCAACAGCAAAGTGAGCATCCTCAGGCCCATATCCAAGAAAGGCATTGGTATGTCTCTGCTCTGGCATGTCACGCTTTCTGAGCAACTTCATTCCGAGACACTCTTTATAAAATCTGAAATCACAACAAGAAGTTTATTTCTCCAATAAGAATGATTAATGTAGTATATAGAATCTATAGATTGTTAGTTTCTAACTATTTAATCTTGAACATACTTTATGGTCTTGTCTAAGTCCCCAACACGATACACAGCATGAAGCATTCTTCTCTTGTCATGTTTGACCCAATCCAGTGCATTTTCCTGTGCAGCAGCTGAGGACGTGTTCATAGATGCCTTCTTTGTCATGCAGTTATCATCATCATGTCTCAAAAACTTAGAAGCTTTCAAGCCAAAATTATGTAACCGTCTAATACCTGCATAAAACAACACAACAACAATCTCAGTTGATAAAAATCACAGACACACACCCTCAACATGCAAGAGTGGCAATCCTGGTTAAAAACATGTGTCAAGAACATGCCAAATGCAGCATTAATGCAACACAAGCATGATTTAATAATAAAAATGGGAAAAAAATAAATCCCTTTTAAATTGGGTATCAAATCTAGGATTGATCAAATGGTGGATGAAAAAGATGGCATCTTTGGGGACTATTTGCAAAAGGGTGAAAGACAGAGAGATATGATTCTAGCTTACCGCTACCAAGATGAAAAAGAGAGAGTTTTTGAGAAGGGTTGCAAGAAGAGAAGGAGGGTAACATGAAGGAAGAAAGAGAGGGACGAATTGAAGAAGCCATGGCAAAGGAACAGAGTGAAGTTGTGAATGTTGGAAAAAAAATAATATTAGGCCAATGAAAAAGGCTTTATTGTTTATAATTAGGAAAATGTTTCATCACACCTCAAATTCTAGAGAGAAATAAAAGTTGTATTAAAGGCATGAATTCATACTCGTGGTATATATCATTATGAAACAATGAAACATATACACCAATATACAAATACATTGGTTTGAATTATAATAAAAATTTATATAATAAATTTAAGTTTTTAGAAAATTAATGTATTTATTTTAAATTATATTAAAATTGTATTAAAATTGTCAGAAATCTAACCAATATTTTATTGAATTAGACACTTTACCTACATGTCCTACAAGTATCGATATCCGATAATGTGTTCAACACGGACACATCATTTAAGAAGTGTGTCCGAACCTCATAGATATATCATAATTTCATTAATAATTCAAATTATATAAATCAATATAATGTGGTGGAAAATTGAAAAAATGTTTTTGTTCAAATTTTGTAAAATGAACTCATGAAACTATCTTAATATATGAAATTCAGGTAGGGCTATCAATATTGTTTATGAAGGATTATATGTTAATTTTTATTAAAATATACTTAATGTAAGTCTTTTACAATTTGTTGAATTCTAACAAGTTAACTTAATGTCATTAAAAATATAATTAAAAAGTTTTAGTCGTGAATTATAAATGTATTGTAGATTCCGACAACAATTCCAAATAAGATTATTGATGTTTCTTTATTTAAGTTTTATGTTTTAAAATACTCTATATTTATTTGGAAGATTTTAGAATGATTTTTAGATAATTATATGTATACTTATATACACAAATACGTAGGTATTTATATAAATTAATTTTTTTATAAAATTCAGGACAAAGATTTTTTATGATTTTAAATGAAATTAATCTGATTTTCAATTAAAATTAAAATTAAAATGACAAATTGTTTGAAGAGATTAACTTTGGCTTTTCACTAGAGAAATTCATGTAAAAGTAATAGTTTTAAAGTAAAAGAGAAAATGTTTGTATCCTTCAAGAGATGGTGATCAAGGGGACCAATGTTAGCATGCAATATTTAAAAAATATATATATATATAATATCTTGTATTGGTAACGTGAGGATATGAAAGGTATTATATTATTATTATTATTGAAAAATATATACACTTTTAAAAAAGGTAAAAACAACAAACACAATACAAGAAAAAACTCTCACTACTAACAAACAATAACAACATAAAATTGAATGAGACACTTCTCAAATGTTTATTTTAATTAATTTATTCTTTTACTGATAAATTTAATTTTAGCAATTGACTCTATTTTCTAACCTTTACTATAATTTAGGTCTATCAATAATGAAAACAACAAAACACAAAAATAAATAAATAAAGTGGTAGGTGACTTCTCCTCTCTGTACCATACTATTAGTCATAATTAATTATAAGATCTATCTACTACATTTTTTTTTTGTTTTCTTCTAAATCAATGTACCTTATCACTTGAAACGAAAAAATAATTTAATTATCCATACATTTTATTTATTTGATATATATATATAATGATGAGTATGATTATTTTTTATGAAAAAAAAAATAAATTCAGTATAGACCTTCTCAATAAATGATCAAAATAATTCCCATGAAGATATTTATCACTTTCTCACTCCATATTATTATTTCTCATGAAAAAAATTCTAATCGAATTTATTAATATTCTTGCTCAAATCATGAGTTAATGAACTCAACTTGCAAAATCTCAATCTCCATAATGAGTGAACTGAATTTTCTGTTTTCTTAATATATATATTTTATTAATTAAAAATCAATAGTTAATAATTATTATATATAATTTATGATTTATAATTCCATATTCCTCCTAAATCTTAAGCCTTATCCTAAATACTCTATAGCCAATAAATAATAAGCATACATGTTTCACGTGGTTTTTACTTTTCTAAATGTTATTTTAATTTTTCTTAATAAAACGTCATTACAAAAATATAACATTATCAATATATATATCAACATCTAATTTAATAATTTTTTTTGTTGAATTGATTAAAAAAATGACGTATCTGATTGACCCACCTACTAAACAGTGCGTATATATTTATTATAAAAAATGAAAAATAAATAAAAACAATATGAATATATCAAATGGGATCCAACGTAAGAATCACATTTGCAATTCCAACGTTAAGAAATTGCTGTTTTTTTTTTCTTAAAAAAAAAATATTATCCTTTAAAGCATTTTCTCTGTTACAGTCTCAATCTTCCACTGATACACACACAGATGCAGACTTGACCTAGGGTTTTGATCATTCCTCTTCATGGTTTCAGGTATATATACCTCTTCTTCTACTTATGCTGTTTCTCTTCTTCATTTTTTCAATCATTGGCATGTGAACCCTAATTTCCTTGATTCTAATATGCTTTTATGGTTCTGTTTCTTCTCCCATCGTGCATCTCACAGAGTAAGCTTTGGATCTCCGATTGGAGCCTTACCCATTTTTTCTTATCCTTCAAGCAACGCTTTGGGACACCAAAGTTTCCAAATTGAGGGGAAAAAAGGCATGCTCTTGTAGCTGCTGATTTGGCCTATGGCTCTTGGCTTCTCCAGATTGGGGGATCAGAAGCAAGAATTCCACACCTCTTTGGAGAGTATGAGAGAGGGGGAAGATTTGGATCACGAGTAAGGTGAGGTCTTTCACTTGATTCACATCATTGCTTGTAGTGAATTTGACTGAATGTTTTTTTATTCTAATTTGAAAAATTGTTATTGTTCTAATCTGATGTAGATTTTGAAGTTCTATTTGGAAGTGTTTGGTTGTGTTGTGGTGGATTTTTTTTAATTATTTGTTTATTGGACTGTAAATGGTGTTTTGATGCTTCAAGTGAGTCTTCAGCTTCCCCATGGATTTTTATATTAATGAAATCTATCCCATCCTTGATAATATAGAGGAATGAGTTTTTGTTTTTATGTTTGTTTCCTAAAGTGAAAGGAGAAAACTTAGAAATAATTATTTGTTCTCCAATCAGAATTGGATTTTCATCTCGTTTCATATAAACTATTATAATGTGGATTATTGAGGTGAAATTTCAATTTTGATCAGAGAACAATACAAACAGTGCTTAAGAAATAGTATCTAAGTTTCGTCCTAAGTGAAAACCGTGGTTATGTTAATATTTTTCTCTACATCAACCTGTGATATGCCACTGATAATTTTGTTGTGTTTGATTGCAAACTAAAAATGCAGATATTAATTAAACCTGTGTTGTGCCACTGATAATTGCTTGTCATGTCTGATTTCAAACTTAAATGCAGATATTTGAGGAAGGTTGCTTAGGGTGTGCGCAGGCTGATGAGTAACAAGTATTATGGAAGGTACACCAATAAAGCTGTTTGATCTGTTTTGAATTTTGATAGGTTTGGATATTACAATATGGAGGATGAGAGTGGACTTGAGCTCAGCTTGGGTTTGTCTTGTGGGGGCTCGTCTGCCAAACCCAAGGGTAAGAATGGTAGCTCCTCAGATACTAGGGCTGAAGAAGTTGGTAGAGGTGGCAAAATGGTGGATGACTTTAAGAGCATGTTTGACAATGCTCCTCAGAAGCCAGAATCTATTAGTGGGACGCGAAAAACTGATTCCACAAAGCCTGAGGAGAACTTCTTTAATGACCTTTCTAAGGCCAAAGAAGAGAATGCTTCTTTGAATTTAAATGGTAGAGGATTTCTGGTAGCAAAGAATAGTAAACCTCTTGAGATTGAAGATGAAAAACGGTCAGAGGCAGCAAATAAGCGGAAAATGTCTTTTGATGAGATACGTATTCAGAAGAAGCATGACAGTGATGTCCACCACGCTGATTTGCATGAGAGGGCTAGAACATCTCATATTTCTATAACAGAGGAAGGTTCAACTGCAGAAAATGAAGATGTGGCTGACTCTGAAACTGAGAACTCCACCTCCAGGCCCATCTCACACCACAGTGATGGTTCCAAAGGATTCATCAGAGTTGGTTCTTCTTCCGATGCTGCAAAAGAGGTTCGTGGAAGTGCTGACTCAAATGCTACTGACTTTAATGGGCAGAAGAGGTTTAATGGGTCATCAGAAAAAGACTTTAAGCACACAAACATGAACTACGGTGCTTCCTTTTCTGTTCAACCTGTAAATATGATGAATGTAGCTTACCCTTCTTCAGTACAAGACTCTAGCCCTGTTGGGGCACCAGGCCCTCAGATACATGGAGTGATGCATGTAATGCCTGCTGCAACAGGTGATCGCGCAGGAGCCCAATCAGTGAATAATGGGAGCCTGCCGGTGATGTTTGGATATCCGCCTGTTCAGCTTCCCATGTTGGAGGACCAACCATGGGGTTTGGTTTCTCGTCCTCAGCAATTACACTCTTATGTTGGCAGGGCTCCAACTAACCCAGGTACTTTTTATATGAATGGAACATATTGGTAAAATCTTTCTAACTCAAACCCCCTCCGTAGAAGTGATTGATAAATTGTTAAAATGCTTTGGACTGTGCATATAGTCTATAATGCATTATGGTTGCAAGATTGATAAACTAAACCAAATATGTTAAATCTCACAAGATTGATATAAAGAAGTTATCACTGATAAATGTTTGTATATCTGTTAAGACTGCAGTTTAATATGTTTCTGTATTAATTTTAAGCTCAATTATAATATTATTGTATGGATATAGCTGCACTCCAAGTAATCTCTAACAACATATCCGAGGCCATACCATACGAAGGAAGGCCATTAGATCGTTCCAAAGGAGATGGTAAACAGCGTGTCACTGAAGAAGGCCCCTCTTCACAACCTGAAGATGTGAAAGGAAGAAACACAAGCCTTAGGGCCAAAGATATATCAGACGTATCAGCAGGAGAAGGTTCTATCATTGATTTTTCAAATATTAAGCCCGGTCTTGCTGCAGATGTTAAATTTGGTGGATGTGGTTCCTATCCAAATCTTCCTTGGGTATCCACCTCAGGTTCAGGTCCAAATGGCAGGACAATATCTGGTGTTACTTACCGATATAGCACTAACCAAGTTAGAATTGTGTGTGCTTGCCATGGTTCTCACATGACCCCTGAGGAGTTTGTTCGCCATGCAAACGAAGACCAAGCAGCTGCAGAGGGCAGTGGAGTTTTGGGAACAGTAGCAAACGGCAATCCTGCTGCCTCTTCCCATGGATAGTCTTGTACCGTCTAAGTTGTACCTTAGTATTGAAGTTCCCAACAGGAGAATCAGGGAAATGGGGCTGTTAATTTTTGTAAAGATGAATGAGATTCCTACCATTTTTCTGTACACACTTTGATAACTTGTTTGGCTTTTCAACTTCATTTACTTGTAGCCAATGCAATCAAGTTTGCAGTTGTATGTAATAATGGCCCCTGCTAGCATCATCTGTCCAAGGATCAATACAGTATTGTTGTTTCCAGATTGCTAAGGGCATGTTGGGCACTAAATGGACTTCAAAAATTGAGGATGACCAATCCCTTTAATTATTTTCAAGCTTTTATTAAAACATATGCAAGGATGTGCTTATGGAGTTCTTAAAACATAGGAACTAGTTATCCGGTTTCACCATTTGAGCTACGGATGTAGCAGTTCAGTTGTTAGACGAGTAATGATTCCATATCTGAACGACAATTCTTATTGAATTCTTTATTTTATACCAATATAATTTGTTTTTGTTTTGAAGTTTTTAAATTTCACAACATTCTAGGAACTTAAAATGAGTTGAACAACCCAAACACGTGTGGTTAAGATTAAGAGTTGCTTTGAATTGTGTATATTATTATTGTCATTGCTGATAAAAGTAATACTTTCTTTTCAATTATCAAACGTCAAGCTTCCAGAAAACCTGCACCCACTTTCCACTTCCACCGATGCTTTTGTCTTCCAAACTCTCCATTCTAGAAACGTGGCAAGCCCATTGAAAAGGGGGCATGGGCAAAAATCACTCCATTTCTCAAGGGAATTAATGACCCTCCTGAACTGCCATTTCCTTCTGTTTTCCTCGATGCTCAAACGGAGCCTCTTTTTAACTTAAAAATGAATTTTAAGTCTAATTCAATCTCATAAAACTGGTTTAAAAGGTAAAGTTTGCATCAACACATTTTCTTTATGTCGAGGCTACCAACTAATGCGTGAGATTATATATTATGAATGGTATGATAAGTCCAACAAATAATTGTTAGGATAAACTCAAATGATTTTGCATATTAAGAAGTGAACTTTTAAGTCTAACTCAACTTCATAAAATCAGCTTATAAAGTGAGGTTTGCACCCACTTATATCATTTATATACTATGAAATGTCTTAATCTCTAGTCAATGTGTGATCTTCAACCTATAATAAGAAATGAAGAGTTTTTGTACCAAATTCCACAAATCTTACATATTTACCACATTTTCTTCTATTGTTAATATCGTTTTGTTTTGTTGTCTTGGCAAACTTACAGCATTAGTTTGCTATCTAGTCATGTAGTTTAAAAGTGTGATAACACGTGATTCAACATGGATAATACTATATCAAAACTAAACACTCACTTTAACTCTTTCTTCCTTATCTTGCAACATGTAATGAATAATAATCATCCAAATCTAGCAGTTCCATTTTAATTTTAGAGCTTAAATATGGCATCATGCTACCAAAGGGCAATAATTTCACCCATAACTTTCGTGTTTATCACGTATCATTAGCGTTATCTTTTCCACTGCTGCTGTCACCACACAAGCATGGAAAAAAATAAAGCATTGCTTTGACCAAATGTGTTACATAACCTTCTACCTCTTTGCTACGAAGTCTTGCAACATCACAGCTTTTATTAGGAAGCAGCAAGACAAGCATGTCCTTTTTTGATTGCTTTATTATAATTGACTAAATCAAAGTTGAAATTTGTATATTAACATCGTTTTTTCAACACTTTCTTTTTTAAGTTTCTTTTGATGGGTCAGCCAAACTGATGCAGTTAACTTGGCCGCTATTAGTAAAATATAAGCACTGAGAGGAATATAACAGGTTGTTAGAATGGTTAGTGAAAGATTCATGATCATCATTGAGCATTGAGAAAATATTAAATTCCTCATAAACCTATATCAGTAGATGCAGCCAGATCAGATAATCTTTTTCTGCTCAATCTAATTTTTCATGTACTTTTATGTTGATAAATGAGATCACAATAACCCTTTTTAAAAACGTGTGGCATTTCTGGTGAGTTAAGATCCATGTCTTGAAGGTTTGGCTATGCTGCAAGAGCAGCTGCAAAGGTAGACTGATGGATTGTGATGTGATAACTAACTACCTTTGACATTTTCTTTTTGATTTTCCAAGGCCATTTCCACACCATTTGGTGATGAAGGCATGGCCTAAAAACCCTCCTCACAAATGACTTTTTTCTTCCCCTGAAGCACAGTTTCACCTACCACTGTTCCCAATCCTTTGTGGGGTTTACTACCTTTGACATTGTCATCCTCATATCCCATATGTAACTTTTGAAAAATATATAATAAATAACACATGCATCCAAAGTTTAAAAGTCATATCAAAGATTCAGATTAAGTAGTCCTCTTAAATAGCGTGTCCACGTCGGATATACGTATCGGATACTGACACTTTCGTACTATACGTATTGGTGAAGTGTCCAATTCAAAAAATATTTGTTAGATTTTTGACAATTATACACAATTTTAAAAAGGAGAAATATATTAATTTTCTAAAAACTCAAACTTATTGTATAAATTTTTAGTATGATTATAAAAATAAAGAACAAATCATTTTGAATCAGTTATAAAAAAACATTATGCTAAAATACTTGTGTATAAATCTTTATTGTCAATTTATATAATCCATAATTATATAATATATAAATTCGTATCTTCGTATCCTACATTTTAAAGATTATGCATATCTCTGTGTCCGTGTGTGTCCGTCTCCGTATCGTATCAGTGTCTGTGATACATTCTAACCTATCACATTCTAACCAAAACGAGGTTAAGTTCAAAATTCAATTTCATATGAAAGGTGAGATTAAGGAGTAATCTTCCATGTATTACCAGCAAGGTAGCCTAAGGATTAAACTGGAAAACTTTGCTTTGTCATACCATATGTCATTGAGACACTCAAACCAAGTCAGAAACCCGAGTTAAATACAATTGTGGGCTAGCCCCACCACCTTGTGGTCACTACTCAGTCCTGAATATTGTAATGATATTTTAAATGAAGAATCAAGTTAGACGCAAAACGTAACCTGAGAAGAAACCAAGAAAACTGACATAAGGAAAGGTTGCCATTTGTGGAAGAATCATTGAATAATGTCCATGCACAACAACCCCATTATAAATCCATAAGTCTTCAACTCATCAATTGTGAAACTTCTGCTGCAGAATGCAAGAGGAGAACAAGAACTATGAATCAGCTTGGTGTTATCCTTTTTGTTCTTTCAATCTTGTTCCTACAAGTTAGAGCACAGAGTACTGCACCTTCAGGAGATGCTGTGTCCAATTTCCAGCCAAGCCTTGCTGTTGTCATAGGAATCCTTGGTGTCATGTTTCTACTGACATTCTTTCTTCTCATGTATGCAAAATTCTGTCAACACCGCGGCTCTTCAGCTTCTCTTGGGAACCAAGAAAATCTACCAACTTTTGTGAGATCAAGGTCTAGATTTTCAGGAATTGACAAGACTGTCATAGAATCACTCCCCTTCTTTAGATTCTCTTCACTCAAAGGGTCAAAGGAAGGGCTGGAGTGTGCAGTGTGCTTATCAAAGTTTGAAGATGTTGAAGTTCTCAGACTTCTACCAAAGTGCAAGCATGCTTTTCATATTGATTGCATAGACCACTGGCTTGAAAGGCACTCTAGCTGTCCTATTTGCAGGCACAAGGTCAACCCTGAGGACCACACTACCTTCACATATTCAAACAGTTTAAGGAGGCTAGCAAACCAATCAGGTCTAGGTGAAGAATCTAACTTAGACATCTTTGTCCAGAGAGAGGAAGAGCATCATGGTTCATCAAGATTCAGTGTTGGAAGCAGCTTTCGGAAAATGGGAAAGGGTGTCAAGGAAGAAGAATTGCTCATCCAAAAAGGGGCAGAAGATAGTGATGGTAACCAGAAGGGGTATCATAAACACAACCACATGATTACTATATCTGATGTTGTGTTCAAGCACAGGTGGAGCAACGTGAGTTCTTCAGACCTTATGTTTTTGAATTCAGAGATGCTGAATGCTACATCAAGCAACAGATTCAGCAACTTCGAATCAAATGCAGACTTGATGTCAACCCCAAGAGAGGTGGTAGAAAATGAGCAAATTAAGAACATCAAGGAGGAGATGGAGAGGAAAATTTCCTTCGAGAGCAAAGTTAGTGCACTAAACAACATCAAATCAGTTTCAGAAAAGGATCCTCCTTTTACATCAGATTCTGCAGGAAACTCAAGTCATGCACCAAAGTATGTGAACCCTGGTGAGAAAAGGTCAATATCAGAAATCACTGGTGTCTCTAGATTTGGAAACTTAGGCATGAAAATGAGGGTCTTCAAGGACTCTTCTTCTGTTCAAAACAACCTTAAAGAGGAAAGAATGAGGCAGATTTGGTTTCCAATAGCTAAAAGAACAGCTCAATGGTTTGTGAATAGAGAAACAAGATCTCAGCAATCTCTGGATAAACAACTACCATTAGATCTATAACTCAATACAAATGTTTGGTTTCGGTCCTTGTTCAACAACTTCGTATAGATTTTAGATTTTTTTGTTGAATAGTACACAGTTAAGCAAAGCAAGTACAGGTTCCTTGTTTCCTTTCAATCAATCTCTCTATTTCTTTGATTCTTATGATCTGCATAAAATCTTTGTTAATCTTTCCATAACAGAAAATTTAAGGAGACCCTTGTGACCAGAGTAATAGAAATCCTTGTAAACGTAAACTTGTATCTTCTTTTTGAACTCATAATCAATTTCTATTGATTTTCAGCAAGAATAATAGAAGACAGCTTCATGCCGTTGTGCTAAATAATGTTCATCTTGGTCATATTTTATATCCCTTCCATTCTCTTTTGCGTAACATATAAACATTGCACATTATTAACAACTGAACTTAGGCAACAAGTAGCCGAATAACGCCATGGTTTCATTAATCAAACAAGTTCTTTTTATTCCATCCTTTTTCTTTAACTATTTTTACTAAGCAAGAGGAAAATATGGATCAGCCCCAGAAGTTCAAAGATCTGAAGTACTGATATTTGATTAAGCAAATCAATGAGTTTTTATATGCTTAACCAATCCTAAAATTTCTGACCCCTCCAAAGTTCTACACCTCTCTTACTCTTCAATTTTTCCTTCTATGGATCAAATATAATAAGTAATCAATAACCAATTTGCGTCAAGCCAATCAATACAAAAATGAAACCAAGTCTGTAATTTATGTCAGTAGGTTGAATAATTGCCTATAATATGCATAACCTGAAGAAGCTTCTTAAAATAAGAGGTAGTTTTTGTCAGTTTCTTCTGTGTGAAGTGTGCATGATAAGTTATGGCAAAAGAGAGGCAATGCAACACGCAAAAAATAAGCACTATTCCACTGTTTTGAAGGCCAAATGAAGGATGCAATTGCGAAATGTGAGCTCAGCAATTATATCAGACATTTTTTACACAAACTCTGTCTGCTATGTAAAATAGTTTTGTATTAATCAGATCTAAAGACGGCTAGGTGCTACATAGACAAGGTGCTTACATGCTCCATGAAAACTTGTTTTAAGAGTATTTTATGTGGCATGTTAACATTAACTATTATTACATTTGTCAGTGTACTTTTACATGGTCACATTTTTTTAAGGGGTAGGTCTCCTTGTCATTATCAGAAGAAAATATTTTGGCTTAAACTATGGGAGAAAGAGATTGAATAAAAAACAAAGTTGAAAAAAGGCAATGAATATATTATGATGACATTGGTAATCTCCTCCTGATTGATAGGTCCCCTTAACTGGCTAAGCTAAATTTGAATGCTAAGTACTTTTCCCCTACTTTTTCTCTTAGTAATAAGGTTTATTTTTAAGAAAAGGTATGTTGTTGAATCTTGATGTGAAAGATCACTCACTTTGAATTGCCTCCATCACATATTATATTAGAAGAAAGGGGATAAGAAGCACTAAAATGAAGATGCATTTGCATGAAAGAAAAGCAGTAACACAGCTAGAACTATAGTATGTTACTGAAAATTGGAAGGACAACTTTTGTTTCTTTTAATTCATGGGACAACTTTGGATTAGTCTACTGCACAACCAAACGTGATAATATGTGATTAACACTCACTACACAGAAATAACATATTACTACGACTTTCTAAACTAGTCTAACAAAAACTGATATAAACAAAAATACGATAATATTTTTTAAATATTTAGTATATATTATACCGATTAAATCATCTAACTGGTGTAATATAACATTTTGAAAAAAATTAAATGAGAGCGTGATATATTGCATCGCATCTAAACTAAATTAAAAAAAAAAAGTGTTCACTGACTGAAGTAATATTTGTTGCTGTGTCGCTTTTCTAATCATACACTGAGAATTAAATTTAAAATTATGTTTTTGTTACACTTTTCAACAATATTTTTTTGTAATATTTCTTTATATCCTTCTTCATGGCAGTACTTATCTTATTTCAAAATATAAGAAACAGTTACACGAATAACTTTGTTAACTTTATCAAGAAACACGATACTCTGTTTTTTTTTTCTTGTTGCTTCGATTAGAGATTAGGTCATTTTATATATAATATATAAGTGGGTGTAAAACTTTTCTTATAAGCCGGGTTATATAAGGTTGAGTTAAACTTACTTTTTAATATGACATCAGAGTCATTTCGAGCATAGTATATAAGTAGATGCAAATCTTATCTTATAAATTAATTTTATAATATTGAGTTAGACTTAAAGTCTCATTCTTAATAATAACAATAAAACTATATATCATGAATTTTTCTTCTCTTAACTCTTAATACTTAAACTAAAAATGTTAAAAGTTCGATATTCAGTGATAAGTTTAGTCATGGGTCTTGGATTTCCAAATTCTGATTATGAGTTTTGATGTAGACTTCTCATTATCTAATCTCTTTCTTTTTTTTATATATATTTCTTTGATATGTTGCATAGAGTATAAATTATGTGTAGTGTAATTTTTACTGTTTGTGGTATATGACTACTCAAAAAATATACCATCCAGTCACTGTAAATACTAAAAACAAGTGTTATGTAATCCGTGATCCACGATGAAAAGGGAAGAAATAAAGATTTCACTAAACGATTAAAACATGTTTATCAAAATGATAAATCAAATAAGAAAATGTTGTGTTAGACTGAGAGATTGTCCCCAAATTTGATGTGAACACAACAAACGTTGCTTAAGAACAAAAATAAGTTTCATTTTATGTGTTCATATGAATATTGGTCAATGACAAAACTAACTTGCTTGAATTGCAATTGACTGAACAAATTCAATCATTTACACTTATATAATATTTACAGAGGAGGGGAATTACCCCAAAAAAAATTAAGAAAAGGGAAGAGATGTAGAAGATAATAAACCTACCCTACCCAGTCTGCAACTAAAAGATTCAAACTATAGGGAATATTTTGCATCTGTTCCTCTGTTTGCATTTTCTGGTTAACTGCATTCTTGGATTGCAATTTGTCCAGATAAGCAATGGTAAATATTGGCAGAGTGCCAAACTTCAAAAAGAAAACAAAAGGAAATGGTGATTGTTCTACCAGTCCTCAAGCCATTCAGGCACATTAAGTTCTTCTACCTCCTGTAATGGCGAGCCCGGATAGCCAGCACCACAGTCCTCAGAATGAACTTCCAAGTACTGTGTTATACGAGAAATAATTTCCTGAGGAACAGGAAAAGTGTGGTTTCTAATCCCTTCCCATTCAATCCCATTAAACCATGGGTGACTCTTGACAGAATCAGGACCTTGGCTTCCAAGTCTATTGTTTTCTTCCACTTCAAGTAGCTGAACCAATCAGTCAAACAAAATCCAATTAGAGAAAGTACGCATGGATGTTCTCAAGCATCCATTGTGTATATTTTAAGCAATGCAAACTACATAGACTATATCTTCAGAGAAAGAGTGTCTTAGTTCTTGCAATACCTTGGAGATGAGATCAACTGTTTCAGAGCTGAAACTCTCGGGAAGATGTAGCTTCCTTTTTGCAATTTTGGCCACTGTATCAAGTTCATTTTCTCTCCATGATCCAAATGGCATCTCACCACGTAACATAAAATATATTAAAACTCCCAATGCCCACCTGCATAATCATAAGTGACCTTGACATCCATAAAATGCTATAAAGAACCATGTGTTGAGAACTTTTCAATCCAATTTTATATAATGCAAGTCAGTTGGAACTACAGTCCTACTGATTACAATTCAAAGGAAGCTTTAGTTATACATTCAGTAAATGCTATTCTAATTTAGGTTATCTTTATATTGAGGAAATAGAGACAGAAGTTTGCTATTGACAGGAGGAATTGTGTGCTTTTTAAGGAGAATTAATGTTTTTGGACAAGGTTTTATTTTATACCAGTCGGCAGGGAAACCATGCCCTTTTCCCAAAACAATCTCTGGAGCCAGAGAATCTGCCATCCCACAAATTGTGAATGTTCTCTCACCAGAAAGCTGTTTTCCAAATCTGAAGTCCACCAGCTGCAATCAGTACATACAAAAAATAATTGATCAGATGCCATAATATGAATAACTGTTTATAGATATCCCTTTATCAGGTAAATTTTAGGGCAAAAAGTATTAATGGCAACATGAGTCACATAAATATCAGCGTTATCAAATAGCTTCCATTGTGGAAATGACATTAAGTAAATTACTCAGAATGTCATAATATGTAGATGGCATTGCAGCAGGCGATGGTGATATGGCAGTGTGGCAGTACGGTGGGGTTATGATTTACACAGGATTAATACCCTTCTAAAGGATACTTTGGAGTTTTTATATTGTAAATTACCCACTTGATCATTAAAAATGAAAATGTTGATAACACCAGGAAGGAGCAGCCAAGTGAGAATATATTTACAATTTATGTCTCTACTTCATTTGTACTTGTAGTTTCTAGTGGCCTTCTGAAAAATATTTTGTTTGGTTTTTATTGCATTCAGATGCAGATTGCAGAGACAGGGGGAGTTGTATGATCTTCCCTTGGACGTTTACCTAAAAATATGTTACTACACATGATTGATTACTTTTTTCCATGAAACAGCATCAATCGCATCACAGGTTAAGAACTGAAGGTATGTATTTATGGTTTCTTATATTCAACTGTATTTCAGTATGAATGGTTTTACATGATAATTAAGAAGTGGATTTATTTCATTTTATGCTTATACTGTATGATAACTAAGTTTTCTTCAACTTAAATGTTTGAAGACATTTAACTAGATTTTATTCTGGGACACACTTACATTTATATTACAGTCAGGGAATTGTGATAATTTTAGTTTGCATGTTAAAGAACATTTGAATTATCTTCATAATTATTGATGAGGTGTTAGATTTGTTGTATCTGTATTATGCATATTTTTAGTCTTTAACATGGCTGCCATGCATCCATCATTTACCGCAATGTCATCTGCCATAATTATGGAAGATTCACCATCAATACACCACTGTAAACATGGATGTGTTGAAAAGCAATCAAACAAAAATTCCCGAACCTGTATCTGTCCTGTTTGCTCCAACATCAAAACATCAGGTGACACACCTCTGTAGAGAACACCATTCTGAAATTCAAGTATGAAATGAATAAAGGAAAGGGCAACCTTAGCGACTAGCCAAAGAAGGCATAAAAGTGAAGACAATAATAATTTAGATACAAGACCTTGTGCAAGTCTTCTAAGGCAGTAACAACAGATGCAGCACAAAACTGTGCAGCTGATTCACTAAAAGGACTTGAAAGTATGGAAGACAAAGGGCAAGCAAGGCGAGTATTTAGCAGTATTCCAGCATACATGCGATCAGCACAAGTGCATAAAACCTGTGGTATACTAGTTGAAGAGCCCAAACCCTTAATCAAATCTTTCTCTTTCAAGACTTGTGATTCCTTTCCAAGCCTTTTCACCTTTGGCTTAGAAAATCTCTTCAAAGTAAGCAAATTCTCTGTACCAAAATGTATTCATGCAGCAAATTTCATTAGCAAAAACAAAATCCAACATACACTTTTTTTTATCACTATGGAATATACATTAAAGGCTATTAATTGATGTAGGAAAAGGAAACCAAGATACCTATGAAGAAAAAAGTCACAATTTTAAGAAAATATTGACATTTTGGCGACTAAAACATTAGGCTTACATCCATTTAGTCCTTTTTCAAATATTTTTCACATCCACTAACTACATCAATCAACAAATCCTCCAAAGATTTGGTAGGTTTATATCAATTTCATCTACAAAAGAACTTGATTGAGACACATTCGGAAATTGAATTGTTGATCACTTGATGTAAAAAGTAAAAAATTGAAAAATTAAATTTATGGAAGTCCATTATTTCCAGGATTAAATAATTCGTTACTTATGTTTTATGCAAGAAATAGGAAAAATATTTATGTACCTGATTCTTTTAAATTTGCAACCCCTATTTCGGAACAGTCAGTGGAATATAGCGTCTTTCTCCACTCCTACCAAAAAATGGCCCATAAGCTAATTTGAGGATCTCATTACCAAAAAATTGGAATGCAACAGAAAACTCTTACCAAATCTGAGAGCTGGACTTTATCAAGGGATGAAAAATCATAATTTCTTCTAGTCAACTCCTTGGAATTATCCCTTGACCTATGATTAAATTAATGGTGTCAATGATATGAAACTTTGTTTTCAAGTGTAGTATATAAGCATACAAGCAGAACTGCATAGCTGTCGTCTAACGCATGCACATACTAAAACGTACTTGTGATCTTCCTGAGAAATCTTTTGTAAGGAGCCAATAACAGATTCAAATTTGTCCTTTGTTAGTAAAGCACATACAACATCACCCACAGCAACAGCACTTATGGAACCAATACGTTCACCATAAAGGACCCATTCACCAAAATAGCTTCCCTCAGGCTTCTCTACTGATAGTTCTGTTATGCTCTGAACATCATCCTCCTCGTTTTGGATGTCAGGCTTGAGGCTGTAGGCATTTGGACTCGTCAATAAATCAGAATCAAAAGTGATTTTTACGCATCCCTTCTGTATAATGTACAATGCAAGGATTTCATTCTGCAAAGACATACCGAAGGTCATTATGATAAAGATACGAGAACAAAGGATTAAAGCAACCAAGCAAAAACTTACATTGTCAATTATTGTCTGCCCATTTGAGAAGGAAACTTCAGAAAGGGAGTCAGAAATCTGACTGAGTTGTAAAATTGATAACCTCGAGAGGAGATCTACAGACCGAAGCAACTTCAATGATGATAAGTTAGAGAATTCTGACACTAAAATCCCTCGAAAATCTTCCCGTTTTAAAGCCCAAAGTGTTCCTTTTGTTACAGCACGTACAGAAGCCTGGAGTGGTTTATTGTACCTGTAATGCCATTTTTAGAAAAACAAAAGTGTTAAATTGGCAAGGTGAAAAACTAATATTGTCAGAGCTGCTACATATGAAAAAAGAGTAAGAAAAAATATAAAAATGACTTTAAATACAATAACAACAAACTAAGCCTTGTTGTGTTGTGTCAAGGCACCCTCATAAAAATGACTCCGCATATTTCCAACAAAAAACATGGGTTGCAAAAGCGTAATTCTTACCGCTGGTTGGTTAATTTATATAATAATTCATATATTCTGGAATAATGCAATACTAGTTGAACTTCCTATGCCTGTCTGGATAACAGTCCTCAAAAAAATATTAATACCTAACCTAGAGGAAACTTCAATGACTAGATATGTTTCATGCCAAAAAGAATTGCTTCAACTGAGTGGAAGAACCACAAGCTGCTAAAATGTATGATCGAGTGACTCACATTAGAGCAAGTTCTCCAAAACAAGAGAGTTTTTCAGCTGTGTAGCGCTGCAAAACCCTAGGTACGTCCCCTTCTTTTTCTTCCTGCCATTGTAATGAATGTTGAACAAGATTTGTAACATATCTCATTGACAATATAGAAACACACAACATATTAGAAAAGACTAGGTACAGGCAGCATTCGTTACATGACTGAAGATCTTCAAAACATGATTTCATCGACTAAACCAAGGAAAAAGCCAATTATAAGAGCTGAAATGATGGACTGGGGTTTGAAAATAACATTAAGCATGTTTTTGAAAGATGTTAAATCTTAGAACTTTATCACGAATGGAAAATTACTCATGGAAAGCTGAAAAGAAACATTTAAAGAAGTTGTTAAAGCCTGCAGGTGCCATGACCCTTGCCTTTTGCCTCTGGCTTGTATAATTTTCAATATTTTCCTAATAGAATATCTGTGGAGTCATAAAAAATCAATAGAGCAATCAAATGACAAAGTTTATAAACCTGAGTTGCCAAGACCTCAAATTCTCCACTACCAACAACATAAAAACAGTCACCTTCACCACCCTGCAAAGTATAACTTTTGTCACAATTGTGCAATTAAAAATATAATCAAAGCCAAGAAATTTTTAACAAGATCCAAAGGCATGTTGCATTCAGGAATGGTAAACTTCACTTTCTGCCCCAGAAATCTACAATATCCCCAGGTTGGACTGTGCACTACTCTATTTACAAGTTTCAACTAGAAAACTGACCTGTTTGACTATAATATCCCCAGGGTCGACCTCCACTCTTTGCATGCAATCCAATAAAACATGACACTGAGAATCGGTAAGTTTTCGGAAGAGGAAATGATCGTGCAATGCCTGCTCTATGTGTGCCTGTGGTATATGAAGATGAAGCATCATCAAAGGTTCAGATTTATTGAACTTTCCAGTGGGAGAAACTAAAATTATGACTTTATCGTAGCATACCAATGTATGTAAATAAAAAAAATGAAATATAAAAGAGCTAAATCAATTGTAAAATCAAAAGATGGAGAGGGGATTTACTTCTTCTTCCCATGTCTTTCTATGGGCTGAAGGGGGAGGAACCCAAACTTGCCCATTTTCCAGGGAATTTTCAAGTGCTCGGAGGCGTGCCCTTGACAAATCATGTCTTACACGATGGTTTCTAGCACTCCAGCCAAAGGTGGAAGGGGATTCTGAACCTGTCACCTCTACAACTTGTGGCACAGGTTTTCGCAAAACATCACCATAACAAGCCGACTGACTCTGACCAACAGTAGACTAATTTGAAAGATTAGATCAGTTACTAACAACAAAGTAAATGAATGTGACTATTTCTAGGAAATAATATAATTGAAGAGAAGCAGGACAAAACAGGAAAAGTACCATACTTCAGTTAGCCCATTTACATGTACAATGATGACTGTGATGTCATCTGTACGAGTTTCATATTGCAGCCAGAGTCTATAAGATTCTGCCACAATTGCAGCGCAAGCATCACGAGGATCTTTGAATTTTGCAACCTGGAAACATAATGGCAATTAAGAGACAAAATATTCAACTTAAATTGGATGTTACACCATATCTAGGTTTAAAGTTGCATTAAATTAAATTCACAAAACCTAGTTCCATGATCAAATGCACATGATTGTCATTTACACGTATTGCTATCAGCAATCTGCAAGGATTAGCTTTGTGATTTAATTATAATTAGACTTTGGAAAGATAGTTCCAAGGTCATTGATGCATCAACCTAGTTTGACCATGGAAATTTCTAACCAAGCTTCAATGAATGAAGACATGCCCAGGTACATTTTCACATCAACTGGACAGCTTGACAATACCATTACCCAAAAGATCTGTATTTTTAATATCCTTATCTATCCTACACGAGGGAGAAAAATTTACTAGATAAACCCACGCTTACATGGCACTGAAATACGAAAAGTATGATGCAATTAAATAATTTACGTCTCAAACTTAGGATTCAGTTAATTCTTAAATGTTTCAACTACTAGGCTTAATTACAGTGACGAACTTCAACACAAAAGTGCAACCAATTTGATCATAACCATGACCAGTTTATAGACTAATACCAGACGATTAAATTTTGAACCTTAAAACAATGAAATTTTAAACTTGTCATTGCAGGCGCATTGCACCCTTCTAAAAATCATTTCTCATTCAAATCAACTTCAGTCACAAAAAGGTGAGTTTGGTTTCAATTGGATATTGTTCTTGCAATTCTACAAAAGCAAGTCTTGCATAAAACAGAAAAACAGCTTCATAATGAAAAGACTAATTGCTCCCTCCCATTTTATAAATTATAGATGAAAACAATATGATTTGGTGAATTATCAGCAAAGTGACTATTACAAGCAATACTCACCCAAAAATATTTCCTTATTAAATACTGGTTTTAAGTGTAGAAGGAATAATGAAGTGGTTTGGAACTGTGTTTTCTGATGCTAAAGTTTGGTTGGAATATAATTTCCGATTTCTAGAAATCCAGAACTATTAGCTATAAATTTCTTTCCCGACACCCTTGTATGGAAAATTCTGTTTCCCTTAACTTCCGTGTGGCTTTATGCAAAGGAGTGGAATTTGAATTTTCTGTCAAAAAGCCCCCAGTTGCATAAGTTGGGTCCCCTAATTTTCAGAAAGATTCCTAGTCCCTAATTCCCGATTCTACTTCCAAATATGAGAGAGACACAGTAACTAACATTAATTGTGCCAGATCGTGATTGCCACTGAAACGAAATAATAACCTTGCCACCAACTTCTTTAGTACACATAAAAGCAAATTCAACAACAGAAACCCCCCAAAAAGAGAGAGAAAAAAATGCATGCCTTCGCATAAGAATAAAGCTAGCTTAAAAGAAAAGCGAGCAACACAACAATAAAAGAGATCTACCATACCATTTCAACCACACTCTGGCTACTGAGAAACTCAAACACCCCATCACTAGCAAGCACAAAGAAAGGGTGATCCTGCGTGAGCTCAAACACAACAATCTCAGGATTCGCCACTACCCCAATAGTCTCCGCAATAGAATCACCAATACTCCTGGTGAAAGCCGTCCCCGGGTACATCCCATTGGGCACCCACAACCTTGGAGGGTCACCATCATCACCCTCCTCAGTGCCCCAACACTGCACATCAGGGTTCTTCAACCCCTCAATCTGATCCAAAGTAAGAACCCTGGCCCCACATAGCTTCACTCTCTCAAGCTCATCACTCCTAAACGGCGTCTGATCAATCGACAAATCAACGGCCACAATTTCCTTCCCTCTCCTCTCCGCAATCACCGCCCTCGAATCGCCGGAATTCGCCACATATATCGTCCTCCCCCTCACCAGCACCGTGATCGCCGTCGTCCCGCTCATGCTGTCATCCAAAACATCAGCATGAAGCTGCGAATTCGTCGCCAAAAACGCCGCATGACAAGCCTCAACAGGATCACCACGGAATTTGGAGTTTCTGAGCAAATTCTCACACACTTTCCGCTTCGCGAACTGCGAGCACTGAGCTCCAAACTCACCATGCCCGTCGAACACTCCAAAGAAGTGGTCGTTAGGGCTCGTACCTGTCGAGACAAAAAACCCCACACGCAATGACGTTCAAACAACACAACACACAGCCACTCCACAAAACAGAAACAGCACAAAACACAAATTCAACAAGCACATACCAAAAGGCGTGTGGATGCAGAAACTGTCCTGGTTCGCTTTATCGAGTGCATCTGGGTAGTACC
Source organism: Phaseolus vulgaris (assembly GCF_051622355.1). NCBI lineage: Eukaryota > Viridiplantae > Streptophyta > Magnoliopsida > Fabales > Fabaceae > Phaseolus > Phaseolus vulgaris. The sequence continues at coordinate 49,754,178 of NC_143501.1, forward strand.
CTCGCTGAGACAAGAACGAGTATCGCAATTCGAAGTTTCCAGAAGGTACTTTCACGATTCGCGAACCATCCGGCGGCAGAAACTGCGCCGAAACCCTAGAGAGTCTTCGGATTCCGGTTTCGGAGTCTCGCGTGATGCTCAATTGGTTGAGCTGGTCTCTGATTTCACCTTCTTCGGCGTCGGAAGAGGTCTGTGAGAAATTGGCGACTTCACCTACGTCGGTGGTTCTGTTAATGGGGTCGCCGTTGATGCTGGAGCCTCTGCAGTTGTCGCCTATGCAGACTCGCGAGTAAATGCAACCCATGGAGAGAAAAGGAACGAAATTGGAGTAAACCCAGATGCTAAATTTGGCATGAAGAGATTGGAGCAGGTAGAGAGAGAGAAAGGGTAAGTAAAAGTTGTGTCCTAATCTGAAATCTCAATTATTAGGATGAAGGAATTTGGCTGAGGTTGGAGAGCCACAAAATGTTTGCAATAAATGAGCATGAAGCATGATGAATCAGATTATGCTAACTGTGAGAAGTAGTAGTAATTGTAAATCGTGTGTGCTTTGTTGTTGTTGATGATGCAGTGTTCAAAAATGGCTGCTACCAAATGGAGTTTAGTGGTTGATTGGAAGAGAAGGCCAAAAGATAAAGGGTTAGTGTTAGTGTTAAACACTAGAAGTAGAGGAATAATTAACAGTGGATGAGAATGAGAAATGGTGCATGTGATGTGTGTAAGGTGAAAGAGAGAGAGTGAGTCACAGGTTTTGTTTTGTTGCTGCTCATGTGTGGGTGCGTCTTACCCTCTTCACGCGCCAACTACTCTTATCTCTTCCATTTTTAATATAGACTATATATAGCACACAAATTCACACTCATGATGTGAACATTCAAACGATACGGATACTGACATATGTTCATATGAACATTGATACGATATACTCATACAATACTGATATTAATAATACAAACATGAAGATACATATAATGTCTAAGATGTAATATAATCTTTAAAATGTATGATATAGAGATATAAATATAATTATAAATTATATAGATTGACAATAAATATTTATGTGTATAAATATGTTTTTTTAATAGAAACATGTTTCGCATGACTGGTTAAAAATGATTCTTCCTTATTTTTGTAATCATAATAAAAATTTATATAATAAATTTGAATTTTTTAAAAATTAATGTATTTCTTCTTTTTAAAATTGTGTTAGAATTGTGTAGAATTATCAAAAATTCAACAAATATTTTTTAAATTTGACGCTTCAGTAATACGTGTCATACAAATATTAATATTCAATACATGTTTGACACCAACACTTCATTTAAGATAAACATATCCGAGTCTCATTAAAAAAACATAAATTTACAGGTATGATATAATACATGGTAATTTTAAATTTTAATAACAAATTGTTTTTTTCTAGTTATACAAAATAGTCAACATATTATCCCTCTACTTAATATATATATATATATATATATATATATATATATATAACTGTTGTTTCTGAGATATAGTAAATATTAAACGTAGGGTAATTTGCAAACGGAAGAGTTTAGTTTGAATGTAACTTTTTTTTAGTCAACTAATATTAATTCATTTGATTTTACAATAATAACATAGCAGTTGAAATTTGAATGAATAAAAATGATGAATATGATTATAATACAGAGTAGCAAAAAGGGACCCGCTAAAAATTTTAGTTATCATGGCAATGAATTTTGAGTTGTATGATTGAACAACTTTTGTAGGGTCATTCATTCATTGATGGGTTTCAGTGAGAGACTTGTTATTTTTTCATCATCTTCCATCTTAGAATGAATCATAACCTCTTCTTACCATATCTGCAAAGTGCACCATTCACACACCATGCATCATTCTTCCTCATTCAAGGATCTACTCTTTCTCCTACTCACCATATAATAAATAATAAATAATAAATAATAAATTTATAATTAAAAAATAATAAAATAATAGTATTGGGATTGTAATGTGATTGCATAGAAAATGTGAGTTATCAATGTATGATTACTCTTTCCCTAGGAGTTTAATGAATTTGATAACAAATTAATTTGTTTTCTTCCAAAGATCAACTTGTAAGAGATATAGCATTTAGTGTGTGAAATTGATATTTGAAAAGTATATTTTTTCATGATATAGAAGCTAAAGGGTGATTGAACACACACATCATTTCCTTTTCTAGTTTGTGAAGTGGTCCCTCACTCCTTTTTCTTCTCCTTTTTCTTCTTCTCTAACCTCAATGCTTATCAATTTATCTATAAAAAATTATCATTGGACACTTTTGGGGCATAAAGAATATTCTTGAATCAATTTAATTCAATACAAGTTGGTAATTGAATTGAAAAAGTGACTCATTATTTAAATATAAAAGTGAATGGCATTTTAATTAAGTTGGAAAAGTCAGTTCTTTGATTATAGGAATTTCTGAAGAAAATGTCGTGTTGTTTTCGATCGGTGTAGGTAGTGTGCTTGCAAAACCTAAGTTAGTGTTTGGTTTAAGCCAATTGAGTATAATAAATTTTCTTTAATACATATCTTTACCATGGTAGTGTGCCTGTTATGAGGCCGTGATATGTCCTTGATATTGGATTGAGATTATGATAAATTTTCGAATTGAATCGTACAATAATTAAATTAATCATTTGTATTAAAAGATTGATGACAAGACCATGTTCAAGGGTACTAAGCATTTGCTACTATCACCATTTATACTAATATATATATATATATATATATATATATATATATATATATATTTTTTTTTTTTTTAAAAATCATCTAATAAGCTTCAAAATATTTTGATTCCTAAAAATATGAAATCTATCTAATTTTAGTTCTTGCAAAATGTTTTCGATTTGATTTTTTTTCTAGCTTTTAAGACATTATCATTAATTCTAGTTAGTAGTTTACTATTTATTTGAGGTAATTAATTAAGTAATGTACTTACTATTTTATACAAACAAGGTAGTTATATATAATTTTTAATGCATTGTTAATATTAATTTTATTTGCTTTTGATATTATTTTTATTTTTAATGATTAACTAATTACTTTTGATACTGTATTTTATAAAAAAAAATTATATAGTTTACCTAGACGAAGATGAGTTTTGAAGTTATACATCTTTTAAATTCGTGATACTTTAAATATAAAACTCGAGGTTGACAATGTGAGAAAATATTATTATTTAGTAATAGAAATTATAGAAATACCTTTTTAACATCACTATTAAAATGATCTACTTTACAAATTTTTAATAAAATATTATATTATAATAAAATAATAATTTATTTAAGTATAAAGTAAATGTAAAATACTATTATCCGTATCAAAGTATTCGTACTCTAGAAATTAGTTATTAATTTAGTAAAAAAGTAATACTATCAAAATATAACAACAACGAACGATGTTCTTTAAATATATTTATTATTGTTGATAAAAAAATTAAAACATAATAAAAAGAATATAATTGCAATTTGTGCTTGGTGGTTTTGCAAGTTATATTGTGATATGTTATCTTTTATATTTCATAATATGATTATTTTTCACAATAAACTTAAATAAACTTTTTATAAAGGATGGGAAGGTTCGATTCTTCAGTTGCGCTCCCCGATCTCAAATGAATTTAGAGTTACCTGCAAAATAAATTTTGACGTCTAAGTTAAAGTTCAGTACAGAATAATTGGAATATTAATTATTATTAAATACGTATCTTTGTTTTATTATTATGCATGTATTTAAAACATTTTAGTGTTTAACACAATTTATCGATTAATTAAGGAATGTATGTTATGTTTTATTAGATTGTCTTAAAACATATTTATCTTTAGATGACTAACCCGTGTTCAACTCTCAAATATTTAATCATATGTATCGATGTCTCCCGAAACACGTGTTCAACTCTTTATCTATCGATGTCTTCTGAATCACGCAATCATGATAGTTCGATGATATGTGAGAACATGACTTCCACCAATTATTGAAATTCTAAATTTGGTGTGTGAGTTGGGTCCATAATTAAATTGATTTAACATTTGCTTATACTAGTTCTTGGTGGGAAGAGAGGCATGAAATAATGCAAGAGGCACATGAAAGAGGTTGTGATTTTGTGTGATAGCTTCTCTCCTTTTATGATTCATTCATTCACCAAAGTCACATCAGCTTCAGACAAAACTCATCTCACACACCGTCCTACGTTCATTAGCCACATTGCTTTTCCCCTTCTTCATCATCACCTTCTCAACTCATCAACTCATACACACATTATTTGTCTTATGTATCTCTTTTATCTTATTTTTCAACTCAATCATAAAAAAATTAAGAGGTGAAAAAACAATAGATACGAATGTAAAATTAAATTATTTTATTTTTTATTAATAAATTTATTTATTACTATTATAGAAAAACAGAAAAAAAAACATTAATGGATGGTATATTGGACTAACGAAGTGCTTCTAGAATACCCGAAAGTGAGTAAAGCATAGGCCTTATATGCAGGTTTTTTTTTTTATAAAAGTGGGATGATTTTAAATATTTCTTTATTGAAATTAGATATATTTTTTAAAAAAAATTAATGAGATCAACAATGACATGCACCTCAATTTTCCACCAACAATTTAAAATCTCAAACAGTTTGGGAACCCAATCAGTTTTCTGATATAACTGAGAAACTTCTGCTATGGCATCTGGGTTGTTAATTGTAATGAACTTGAGAAATCACTGTGCAGATACATATACATTTTCTTTACTGATAATAGTAAAAGTAAAACCGTGATGATATGTGTTAGGAGGAAAAATTGACACGACCAACCGACTTTTTATATGTTGAAAAATTTCAAAAGAATTCACACAACTATTTTTATATTTTTTATATGTTGTACTTTCATATGTTGTTTGCACTCTGTGAAGAAAGCACATCCATAAACAAATAAAAAAAGGAATATAAGGAAGAAAATTCAGGATATTTTGTTTTCGGTAAACCAATTTTGTTCACTCTCAGTCTGGAACTTACTACGCCTTATTCCACTGGTCTTTTGGTCTGCAATTTTTACAAGACATTCGTCATTATGTGTATTGAATTTTTGCTAAGATTTGAGCCCTAAATTCGTCCCACAAGATTTGCAATAAAATTTTTATTCATCATTGCCAGGGTTGAAAAGAAGGTTTGTTTGTGTGTGAAACTGTTTAATTTTTTTCCTAGGTGAATACTCATCCGTTTGACGTGAAATTTGTCCCTTTTTGTCAAAAATTCAGTCAAGATTCCTACGTGGAACTTCAACAAAAAACTATTTTGGGAGATTTTTTCATAAATTTTGTGTAAACCAAGACTATCCTCTACAAAAATTTGAGAAATTTCGCCCTACTTTGTGCAATTATTTTTCTTCGACCATAATGCGTTGAATAATTTCAAAAAAAATTCACATAAGTACTTTCATATGTTTTTTGCACCCTTCTAAGGAGGCACGTCCATAAATAAATCACAAAAAGGTGATATAGGGAAGAAAATCCAGGACGTTTTATTTTCGAAAAATCGGTTTTGTTCACACTTGGTCTGGGACTTACTACGCCTTATTCCCCTGGTCTTTTGGTATGATATTCTTACCAAATATTCATCATTGTGTGTGTTGAGTTTTGGCTGAGACTTGAGCAGTAAATTCGTCCCACAAGATTTGCAATAGATCTTTTATTCATCATTGCCAGGGTTGAAAGGAAAGTTCGTTTCTTTGTAAAACTGTTTGATTTTTTTCTAGGTGAATACTAATCCGTTTCACGTGAAATTTGTCATGTTTTGTCCCAAATTCAGTTGGCATTCTTACATGGAATTTCTACAAAAAAAATATTTCGGGAGAATTTTTCAGAAATTTTATGTAAATCAAGGCTATTCTCTACTAAAATTTTTGACATTTCGCCATACTTTCTGCAAAAAAATTTCTAGGACCATCCTGCGGTTAAAAATTCTGAAAAAATTCACACAAGTAATTTCATATGTAATTTGCACCATTCTAAGGAGGCAAGTCCATAAAAAATTCAGAAAAAGGTTATATAGGGAAGAAAATCCAGGATGTTTTATTTTCGAAAAACAGGTTTTGTTCACACTCGATCTGGGACTTACTACTCCTTATTCCCCTGGTCTTTTGGTCTGAAATTTTTACCAGACATTTGTCATTGTGTGTATTGAGTTTTGGTTGAGATTTGAGCCCCAAATTCGTCCCTCAAGATTTTCAGTAAATTTTTTATTCATCACTCCTTGGGTAGAAAGGAAGGATCGTTTGTGTGTGAAACTGTTTGATTTTTTTTTCTAGGTGAATACTCATCCATTTCACGTGAAATTTTCACGTTTTGTCCCAAATGAAGGGGAGATTCTGACGTGGGATTTCTACAGAAAAACTATTTTGGGAGAAATTTTCATAAATTTTGTGAAAACCAAGGCTATTCTCTACCAATATTTGTGAAATTTCATCCTACTTTCTGCAATTTTTTTCTAGGACCATACTCGGTTAAAGATTTCGAAAAAATTCACATAAGTACTTTCATATGTTTTTTGCACCCTTCTAAGGAGGCACGTCCATAAACAAATCACAAAAGGGAGAAATAGGGAAGAAAATCCAGGATGTTTTGTTTTCGAAAAACCGATTTTGTTTACACTTGGTCTAGGACTAACTACGCTTTATTCCCCTGGTCTTTTGGTCTGATCTTCTTACCAGATATTCGTCATTGTGTGTGTTGAGTTTTGGCTGAGATTTGAGTAATAAATTCGTCCCACAAGATTTGCAATAGATGTTTTATTCATCACTGCCAGGATTGAAAGGAAAGTTCGTTTCTTTGTGAAACTGTTTGATTTTTTCCTAGGTGAATACTAATATGTTTCACGTAAAATTTGTCATGTTTTGTCCCAAATTCAGTTGGGATTCTTACATGGAATTTCTACAAAAAACTATTTCAGGAGAATTTTTCAGAAGTTTTATGAAAACCAAGGTTATTCTCTACCAAAATTTTTGACATTTCACCATACTTTCTGCAAATTTTTTCTGGGACCATCCTGTGGTTAAAAATTCCAAAAAAAATTCACACAAGTAATTTTATATGTAATTTGCACCATTTTAAGGAGGCAAGTCCATAAAAAATTCAGAAAAATGTTATATAGGGAAGAAAATCCAAGTCGTTTTGTTTTCAAAAAACTGGTTTTGTTCACACTCGGTTTGGGACTTACTACTCCTTATTCCCCTGGTCTTTTGGTCTGAAATTTTTACCAGACATTTGTCATTGTGTGTATTGATTTTTGGTTGAGATTTGAGCCCCAAATTCGTCTCACAAGATTGACAATAAATATTTTATTCATCAGTGTCAGGGCTGAAAGGAAGGATCGTTCGTGTGTGAAACTGCTTGACTTTTTTCCTTGGTGAATACTCATCCGTTTCACCTGAAATTTGTCGCTTTTTGTTCCGAATTCAGTCGATGTTCTTACATGGAATTTCAGGAAAAAACAATTTTGCGAGAATTATTCAAAAATTTTGTGCAAACCAAGGCTATCCTCTACAAAAACTTGTGAAATTCTACCCTACTTTCTGCAATTTTTTTCTGGGTCCGTATTGCGCTGAAAAAAATTCACACAAGTACTTTCACATGTTGTTTGCACCAAAGTAAGGAGGCACCTCCATAAATGAATCACAGAAAGAAGATACGGGGGAGAAAAGCCAGGACGTTTTGTTTTCGAAAAACCAGTTTTGCTCACTCTCGATCTGGGACTTACTACGCCTTACTCCTTGAGTATTCTGGTCTGAAATTTCTACCAGACGTCCGCAACTGTGTCTACTGAGTTTTGGCTGAGATTTGAGCCCCAGATTTGTCCCAAAAGATTCACACAAGTACTTTCATATGTTATTTGAACCGAGGTAAGGAGGACGTCCATGAAAAATTCACAAAAAGAAGATACGGGGGAGAAAAGCTAGGACGTTTTGTTTTCGGAAAACCAGTTTTGTTCACTCTCGGTCTGGGACTTACTACGCCTTAGTTCTTGGGTATTCTGGTCTGAAATTTTTACCAGACGTTCGTCACTGTGTCTACTGAGTTTTGGCTGAGATTTGAGCCTTAGATTCGTCCCACAAGATTGGCAATAAATTTTTTATTCATCACTCCCAAGGCTGAAAGGAAGGTTCGTTTGTGTGTGAAACTGCTTGATTTTTTTCGTGGGTGAATAATCATCCGTTTGACATGAAATTTGTCGCGTGTTGTCCCAAATTCAGTAGAGACCCTTACGTGGAATTTCAAGAAAAAAACTATTTCGGGATAATTTTTCAGAAATTTTGGGCAAACCAAGGCTATCCTCTACCAAAATTGTGAAATTTCGCCCTACTTTCCGAAATTTTATTCTGGGTCCGTATTGCGCTGAAAAAATTCACACGAGTACTTTCACATGTTGTTTGCACCCAGGTAAGGAGGCACGTCAATAAACGAATCACAGAAAGAAGATACGGGGGAGAAAAGCCAGGACGTTTTGTTTTCGGAAAACCAGTTTTGTTCACTCTCGGACTGGGACTTACTACGCCTTACTCCTTGGGTATTCTGGTCTGAAATTTTTTCGAGACGTCCGTCACTGTGTCTACTGAGTTTGGGCTGAGATTTGAGCCCCAGATTCGTCCCGCAAGATTGGCAATAAATTTTTTATTCATCACTGTCAAGGCTGAAAGGAAGGTTCGTTTGTGTGTGAAACTGCTTGATTTTTTTCGTGGGTGAATACTCATCCGTTTGACCTGAAATTTGTCGCATTTTGTTCCAAATTCAGTGGAGACGCTTACGTGGAATTTCAGGAAAAAACTATTTCAAGAGAACTTTTCAGAAATTTTGGGCAAACCAAGGCTATCCTCTACCAAAACTTGTGAAATTTCGTCCTACTTTTCGAAATTTTATTCTGGGTTCGTATTGCGCTGAAAAGATTCACACGAGTACTTTCACATGTTGTTTGCATCCAGGTAAGGAGGCACGTCCATAAACGAATCACAGAAAGAAGATACGGGGGAGAAAAGCCAGGACGTTTTGTTTTCGGAAAACCAGTTTTGTTCACTCTCGGTCTGGGACTTACTACGCCGTACTCCTTAGGTATTCTGGTCTGAAATTTTTACCAGACGTTCGTCACTGTGTCTACTGAGTTTTGGCTGAGATTTGAGCCTTAGATTCGTCCCACAAGATTGGCAATAAGTTTTTTATTCATCACTCCCAGGGCTGAAAGGAAGGTTCGTTTGTGTGTCAAACTGTTTGATTTTTTTCGTGGGTGAATACTCATCGATTTGACCTGAAATTTGTCGCGTTTTGTCCCAAATTCAGTGGAGACTCTTACGTGGAATTTCAGGAAAAAACTATTTCAGGAGAATTTTTCAGAAATTTTGGGCAAACCAAGGCTATTCTCTACCAAAACTAGTGAAATTTCGCACTACTTTCCAAAATTTTATTCTGGGTCCGTATTGCGCTGAAAAGATTCACACGAGTACTTTCACATGTTGTTTGCACCCAGGTAAGGAGGCACGTCCATAAACGAATCACAAAAAGAAGATACGGGGGAGAAAAGCCAGGACGTTTTCTTTTCGGAAAACCAGTTTTCCTCACTCTCGATCTGGGACTTACTACGCCTTACTCCTTGGGTATTCTGGTCTGAAATTTATACCAGACGTCCGTCACTGTCTCTACTGAGTTTTGGCTGAGATATGAGCCCCAGATTCGTCCCACAAGATTGGCAAGAAATTTTTTATTCATCACTGGCAGGGCTGAAATGAAGGCTCGTTTGTGTGTGAAACTGCTTGATTTTTTTCGTGGGTGAATACTCATCAGTTTGACCTGAAATTTGACGCGTTTTGTCCCAAATTCAGTGGAGACTCTTACGTGGAATTTCAGGAAAAAACTATTTCAGGAGAATTTTTCAGAAATTTTGGGCAGACCAAGGCTATCCTCTACCAAAACTTGTGAAATTTCGCCCTACTTTCCAAAATTTTATTCTGGGTCCGTATTGCGCTGAAAAGATTCACACGAGTACTTTCACATGTTGTTTGCACCCAAGTAAGGAGGCACCTCCATAAATGAATCACAGAAAGAAGATACGGGGGAGAAAAGCCAGGACGTTTTCTTTTCGGAAAACCAGTTTTGCTCACTCTCGATCTGGGACTTACTACGCCTTACTCCTTGAGTATTCTGGTCTGAAATTTTTACCAGACGTCCGCAACTGTGTCTACTGAGTTTTGGCTGAGATTTGAGCCCCAGATTTGTCCCAAAAGATTGGCAATAAATTTTTTGTTCATCACTGCCAGGGCTGAAAGGAAGGTTCGTTTGTGTGTGGAACTGCTTGATTTTTTTCGTGGGTGAATACTCCTCCGTTTGACCTGAAATTTGTCGCGTTTTGTCCCAAATACAGTGGAGACTCTTACGTGGAATTTCAGAAAAAAACTATTTCCAGAGAATTTTTCAGAAATTTTGGGCAAACCAAGGCTATCCTCTACCAAAACTTGTAAAAATTCGCCCTACTTTCCGAAATTTTATTCTGGGTCTGTATTGCGCTGAAAAGATTCACACGAGTACTTTCACATGTTGTTTGCACCCAGGTAAGGAGGCACGTCCATAAACGAATCACAAAAAGAAGATACTGGGGAGAAAAGCCAGGACGTTTTGTTTTCGGAAAACCAGTTTTGTTCACTCTCGGTCTGGGACTTACTACGCCTTACTCCTTGGGTATTCTGGTCTGAAATTTTTACCAGACGTCCGTCACTGTGTCTACTGAGTTTTGGCTGAGATTTGAGCCCCAGATTCGTCCCACAAGATTGGAAATAAATTTTTTATTCATCACTGCCAGGGCTGGAAGGAAGCTTCGTTTGCGTGTGAAACTGCTTGATTTTTTACGTGGGTGAATACTCATCCGTTTGACCTGAAATTTGTCGCGTTTTGTCCCAAATTCAGTGGAGACTCTTACGTGGAATTTCAGGAAAAAACTATTTCGGGAGAATTTTTCAGAAATTTTGGGCAAACCAAGGCTATCCTCAACCAAAACTTGTGAAATTTCACCCTACTTTTCGAAATTTTATTCTGGGTCCGTATTGTGCTGAAAAGATTCACACGAGTACTTTCACATGTTGTTTGCACCCAGGTAAGGAGGCACGTCCATAAACGAATCACAGAAAGAAGATACGGGGGAGAAAAGCCAGGACATTTTGTTTTCGGAAAATCAGTTTTGTTCACTCTCGGTCTGGGACTTACTACGCCTTACTCCTTGGGTATTCTGGTCTGAAATTTTTACCAGACGTCCGTCACTGTGTCTACTGAGTTTTGGCTGAGATTTGAGCCCCAGATTCGTCCCACAGGATTGGCAATAAATTTTTTATTCATCACTGCCAGGGCTGAAAGTAAGGTTCGTTTTTGTTTGAAACTACTTGATTTTTGTCGTGGCTGAATACTCATTTGTTTCACCTGAAATTTGTCGCGTTTTGTCCCAAATTCAGTCGAGACTCTTACGTGGAATTTCAGGAAAAAAACTATTTCGGGAGAATTTTTCAGATTTTTTGGGCAAACCAAGGCTATCCTCTACCAAAACTTGTGAAATTTCGCCCTACTTTCCGAAATTTTATTCTGGGTCCGTATTGCGCTGAAAAGATTCACACGAGTACTTTCACAAGTTGTTTGCACCCAGGTAAGGTGGCACGTCCATAAACGAATCACAGAAAGAAGATACGGGGGAGAAAAGCCAGAACGTTTTGTTTTCGGAAAACAAGTTTTGTTCACTCTCGGTCTGGGACTTGCTACGCCTTACTCCTTGGGTATTCTGGTCTGAAATTTTTACCAGACGTCCGTCACTGTGTCTACTTAGTTTTGGCTGAGATTTGAGCCCCAAATTCGTCCCAGAAGATTGGCAATAAATTTTTTATTCATCACTGCCAGGGCTGAAAGGAAGGTTCGTTTCTGTGTGAAACTGCTTGATTTTTTTCGTGGGTGAATACTCATCCGTTAGACCTGAAATTTGTCGCGTTTTGTCCCAAATTCAGTGGAGACTCTTACGTGGAATTTCAGGAAAAAACTATTTCGGGAGAATTTTTCAGAAATTTTGGGCAAACCAAGGCTATCCTCTACCAAAACTTGTAAAAATTCGCCCTACTTTCCGAAATTTTATTCTGGGTCTGTATTGCGCTGAAAAGATTCACACGAGTACTTTCACATGTTGTTTGCACCCAGGTAAGGAGGCACGTCCATAAACGAATCACAGAAAGAAGGTACGGGGGAGAAAAGCCAGGACATTTTGTTTTCGGAAAATCAGTTTTGTTCACTCTCGGTCTGGGATTACTACGCCTTACTCCTTGGCTATTCTGGTCTGAAATTTTTACCAGACGTCCGTCACTGTGTCTACTGAGTTTTGGCTGAGATTTGAGCCCCAGATTCGTCCCACAAGATAGGAAATAAATTTTTTATTCATCACTGCCAGAGCTAGAAGGAAGGTTCGTTTCTGTGTGAAACTGCTTGAATTTTTACGTGGGTTAATACTCATCCGTTTGACCTGAACTTTGTCGCGTTTTGTCCCAAATTCAGTGGAGACTCTTACGTGGAATTTCAGGAAAAAACAATTTCGGGAGAATTTTTCAGAAATTTTGGGCAAACCAAGGTTATCCTCAACCAAAACTTGTGAATTTTCGCCCTACTTTTCGAAATTTAATTCTGGGTCCGTATTGTGCTGAAAAGATTTACACGAGTACTTTCACATGTTGTTTGCACCCAGGTAAGGAGGCACGTCCATAAACGAATCACAAAAAGAAGATACGGGGGAGAAAAGCCAGGACGTTTTGTTTTCGGAAAACCAGTTTTGTTCACTCTCGGTCTGGGACTTACTACGCCGGACAACTTGGGTATTCTGGTCTGAAATTTTAAACAGACGTTCGTCACTGTGTCTACTTTGTTTTGGCTGAGATTTGAGCCCAGATTCGTCCCATAAGATAGGCAATAAATTTTTTATTCATCACTGCCAGGGCTGGAAGGAAGGTTCGTTTCTGTGTGAAACTGCTTGATTTTTATCGTGGGTGAATACTCATCCGTTTGACCAGAAATTTGTCGCGTTTTGTCCCATATTCAGTGGAGACTCTTACGTGAAATTTCAGGAAAAAACTATTTTGGGAGAATTTTTCAGAAATTTTGGGCAAACCAAGGCTATCCTCTACCAAAACTTGTGAAATTTCGTCCTACTTTCCGAAATTTTATTCTGGGTCCGTATTGCGCTGAAAAGATTCACACGAGTACTTTCACATGTTTTTTGCACCAAGGTAAGGAGGCACGTCCATAAACGAATCACAGAAAGAAGATACGGGGGAGAAAAGACAGGACGTTTTGTTTTCGGAAAACCAGTTTTGTTCACTCTCGGTCTGGGATTACTACGCCTTACTCCTTGGGTATTCCGGTCTGAAATTTTTACCAGACGTCCGTTACTGTATCTACTGAGTTTTGGCTGAGATTTGAGCTCCAGATTCGTCCCACAAGATAGGCAATAAATTTTTTATTCATCACTGCCAGAGCTAGAAGGAAGGTTCGTTTCTGTGTGAAACTGCTTGAATTTTTACGTGGGTTAATACTCATCCGTTTGACCTGAACTTTGTCGCGTTTTGTCCCAAATTCAGTGGAGACTCTTACGTGGAATTTTAGATAAAAACTATTTCGGGAGAATTTGTCAGAAATTTTTGGCAAACCAAGGCTATCCTCTACCAAAACTTGTGAAATTTCGCCCTACTTTCCGAAATTTTATTCTGGGTTCGATTTTGCGCTGAAAAAATTCACACGAGTACTTTCACATGTTGTTTGCACCCAGGGAAGGAGGCCCGTCCATAAACAAATCATAGAAAGAAGATACTGGGGAGAAAAGCCAGGACGTTTTGTTTTCGGAAAACCAGTTTTGTTCACTCTCGGTCTGGGACTTACTACGCCGGACAACTTGGGTATTCTGGTCTGAAATTTTAACCAGACGTTCGTCACTGTGTCTACTTTGTTTTGGCTGAGATTTGAGCGCCAGATTCGTCCTACAAGATTGGCGATAAATTTTTTATTCATCACTGTCAGGGCTGAAAGGAAGGTTCGTTTGTGTGTGAAACTGCTTGATTTTTTTCGTGGGTGAATACTCATCCGTTTGACCTTAAATTTGTCGCGTTTTATCCCAAATTCAGTGGAGACTCTTACGTGGAATTTCAGGAAAAATCTATTTCACAAGAATTTTTCAGAAATTTTGGCCAAACCAAGGCTATCCTCTACCAAAACTTGTGAAATTTCGCCCTACCTTCCGAAATTTTATTCTGTGTCCAATTTTACGCTTCAAAAATTCACACGAGTACTTTTACATGTATTTTGCACCCAGTTAAGGAGTCACGTCCATAAACAAATCACAGAAAGAAGATACGGGGGAGAAAAGCTAGGACGTTTTGTTCTCGGAAAACCAGTTTTGTTCAGTCTCGGTTTGGGACTTACTACGCCTTATTCCTTGGGTTTTCTTGTCTGAAATTTTTACCAGACGTTCGACCATGTGTCTACTGAGTTTTGGCTAAGATTTGAGCCCCAGATTCGTCCGACAAGATTGGCAATAAAGTTTTTGTTCATCACTACCAGGGCTGAAAGGAAGGTTCTTTTGTGTGTGAAACTGCTTGATTTTTCGTGGGCGAATACTCATCCGTTTAACCTGAAGTTTGTCGCGTTTTGTCCCAAATTCAGTTGAGACTCTTACGTGGAATTTCAGTGAAAAACTATTTCAGGAGAATTTTTCAGGAATTTTGGGCTGACCAAGGCTATCCTCTACCAAGACTTGTGAAATTTCGCCCTACTTTCCGAAATTTTATTCTGGGTTCGTATTGCACTGATAAAATTCACACAAGTACTTTCATATGTTTTTTGCACCCAGGTAAGGAGGCACGTCCATAAAAAAATAACAAAAAGAAGATACGGGGTAGAAAAGTCAAGACGTTTTGTTTTCGGAAAACCAGTTTTGTTCTCTCTCGGTCTGGGACTTACTACGCCTTACTCCTTGGGTATTTTGGTCTCAAATTTTGCCAGACATTCGTCGCTATGTGTATTGAGTTTTGGCTGAGATTTGAGCCCCAGATTCCTCCCACAAGATCGGAAATAAACTTTTTATTCATCACTGCCAGGGCTTAAAGGAAGGATCGTTCGTGTGTGAAACTTTTTGATTTTTTTCCTAGGTGAATACTCATCCGCTTCACCTGAAATTTCTCACGTTTTGTCCTAAATTCAGTCGAGGTTCTTACGTGGAATTTCAGGAAAAAACTATTTCGGGAGAATTTTTCAGAAATTTTGTGCAAACCAAGGCTATTCTCAACTGAAAGATGTGAAATTCTGCCCTACCTTCTGCAATTTTTTTTCTGGTTACGTATTGCGCTGAAAAAATTCACACAAGTACTTTCATATGTTGTTTGCACCCTGGTAAGGAGGCACGTCCATAAAAAAATCACAAAAAGAAGATACGGGGTAAAAAAGCGAAGACGTATTGTTTTCGGGAAACCAAATTTGTTCATTCTCGGTCTTGGTCATACTACGCCTTACTCCTTGGCTATTTTGGTCTGAACATTTTACCAGACATTCGTCACAGTGAATATTGAGTTTTGGCAGAGATTTGAGCCATAGATTCCTACCACAAGATTGGCAATAAATTTTTTATTCATCACTGCCAGGGCTGAAAGGAAGGATCGTTCATGTGTGAAATAGTTTAATTTTCTTCCTAGGTGAATACTCATCCGTTTGACCTGAAATTTGTCGCGTTTTGTCCCAAATTCAGTTGAGGTTCTTACGTGGAATTTCAGGAAAAAACTATTTCGGGAGAATTTTTCAGAAATTTTGTTCAAACCGAGGCTATCCTCTACCGAAAATTGTGAAATTATGCCCTACTTTCTGCAATATTTTTCTAGGCCCGTATTGCGCTGAAAAAATTCACACAAGTAATTTCATATGTTGTTTGCACCCAAGTAAGGAAGCACGTCCATAAAAAAATCACAAAAAGAAGATACGGGGTAGAAAACCAAGGACGTTTTGTTTTCGGAAAACCAATTGTGTTCACTCTTGGTCTGGGACTTACTACGCCTTACTCCTTGGGTATTTTGGTCTGAATGTTTTACCAGGAATTCGTCACTGTGTCTATTGAGTTTTGGCAGAGATTTGAGCCCCAGATTCCTCCCACAAGATTGGCAATAAATTTTTCATTCATCACTGGCAGGGCTGAAAGGAAGGATCGTTCGTGTGTGAAACAATTTAATTTTTTTCCTAGGTGAATACTCATCCGTTTGACCTGAAATTTGTTGCGTTTTGTCCCAAATTCAGTCTAGGTTATTACATGGAATTTTAGGAAAAAACTATTTCGGGAGAATTTTTCAGAAATTTTTTGCAAACCAAGGCTATCCTGTACCGAAAATTGCTAAATTTTGCCCTACTTTCTGCAATATTTTTCTAGCTCCGTATTGCGCTGAAAAAATTCACACAAGTACTTTCATATGTTGTTTGCACCCAGGAAAGGAGGCACGTTCATAAAAAAATTACAAAAAGAAGATACGAGGTATAAAAGCCAGGACGTTTTGTTTTCGGAAAACAAATTTTGTTCACTCTCGGTCTGGGACTTACTACACCTTACTCCTTGGGTATTTTGGTTCGAAATTTTTTCTATACATTCTTCACTGTGTCTATTGAGTTTTGGCTGAGATTTGAGCCCCAGATTCCTCCCACAAGATTGGCAATCAACTTTTTATTCATCACTACCAGGGTTGAAAGGAAGGATCCTTCGTGTGTAAAACTGTTTTATTTTTTTCCTAGGTGAATACTCAACTGTTTGACCTGAAATTTTTCACATTTGATCCCAAATTCAATCGAGGTTCCTACGTGGAATTTCAGGAAAAAACTATTTTGGGAGAATTTTTCAGAAATTTTGTGCAAACCAAGGTTATCATCCTCTACCGAAACTTGTGAAATTCTGCCCTACTTTCTGCAATTTTTTTCTGGGTCCATATTGCGCTGAAAAAATTCACGCAAGTACTTTCATATGTTGTTCGAACCCAGGTAAGGAGGCACGTCCATAAAAAAATCATAAAAAGAAGATACGGGGTAGAAATTGTTTGATTTTTTTCTTAGGTGAATACTCATCTGTTTCACGTGTAATTTTTCATGTTTTGTCCGAAATTCAGTCGAGATTCTTTCGTGGGATTTCTACATAAATTTTAGATATTTCGCCCTACTTTCAGCAATTTTTTTCTTTGACCATACTGGGTTAAAAATTTAGAAAAAATTCGCACAAGTACTTTCATATGTAATTTTCTCTATTCTAAGGAGGACGCATGTCCATAAAAAAAATCAGAAAAAGGTGATATAGGGAATAAAATCTAGGGCGTTTTGTTTTCGAAAAACCGGTTTTGTTCACACTCGATCTGGACTTACTACTCCTTATTACCCTGGTCTTTTGGTCTGAACTTTTTACCAGACATTCGTCATTCTGTGTATTGAGTTTTGGCTGAGATTTGAGCCTGAAATTCGTCCCATAAGATTTGCAATAAATTTTTTATTCATCATTGCCAGGGTTGAAAGGGAGAATCGTTTGTGTGTGAAACTGTTTGATTTTTTTCCTAGGTGAATACTCATCCTTTTCACGTTAAATTTGTCATGTTTTGTCCCAAATTCAGTCGAGATTCTTCCGTGGGATTTCTACAAAAAACAATTTTGAGAGAATTTTTCATAAATTTTGTGAAAACCAAGGCCTCTACCAAAATTTTAGAAATTTCGCCCTACTTTCTGCAAAAAAATTCTGGGTCCATACTACGTTGAAAAATTCCGAAAAAAATCACACAAGTACTTTCATATGTTGATTGCACCCTTGTAAGGAGGAACGTCCATAAAGAAATCACAAAATGGAGATATAGGGAAGAAAATCCAATACGTTTTGTTTTCGAAAACCTTGTTTTGTTCACACTCGGTCTGGGACTTACTACGTCCTATTCCCTTGGTCTTGAACTTTTTACCAGACATTCTTCATTGTGTGTATTGAGTTTTGGATGAGATTTGAGCCCCAAATTCTTCCCGCAAGAATTGCAATAAATTTTTTATTCATCATTGCCATGATTGATAGGAAGGTTCGTTTGTTTGTGAAACTGATTGATTTTTTCATAGATGAATACTAATCCGTTTCACATGAAATTTGTCATGTTTTGTCCCAAATTCAGTCCAGATTCTTACGTGGAATTTCTACAAAAAAAAAATATTTCGGGAGATTTTTTCAGAAATTTGGTGAAAACTAAGGCTATTCTCTACCAAAATTTTAGAAATTTCACCCTACTTTCTACAAAAAATTTCTAAAAGCATAATGCGTTGAAAAAATTCGAAAAAATTCACACAAGTAATTTCATATGTAATTTGCACCATTCTAAGGAGCCACGTCCATAAAATAATCAGAAAGAGGTGATATAGGGAAGAAAATCCAGGACGTTTTGTTTTCGAAAAACTGGTTTTGTTCAAACTCGGTCTGGGACTTACTACTCCTTATTCCATTGGTCTTTTGGTCTGAACTTTTTACCAAACATTCGTCATTTTTTGTATTGATTTTTGGTTGAGATTTGAGCCCCAAGTTCGACCCATAGGATTTGCAATAAATTTTTTATTCATCACTGCCAAGGTTGAAAGGAAGGATTGTTTGTGTGTGAAACTGTTTCATTTTTTTCCTAGGAGAATACTCATCCGTTTCACGTGAAATTTGTCACGTTTTGTCCCAAATTCAGTCGAGATTCTTACGTGGAATTTCTACAAAAAACTATTTTGGGAGAATTTTTCATAAATTTTGTGAAAACCAAGGCGAATACTCATCCGTTTGACGTGAAATTTATCGTGTTTTGTCCCAAATTCAGTCGAGATTCTTACGTGGAATTTCAAAACAAAACTATTTCGGGATAATTTTTCAGAAATTTTGTGAAAGTCAAGGCTATCCTTTACCAAAATTTGTGAAGTTTCGCCCTACTTTCTACAAATTTTTTTGAGACCATAGTGTGTTGAAAAAATCCGAAAAAATTCACACAAGTACTTTCATATGTTTTTGCACCCTTCTAAGGAGGCACGTACATAAACAAATCGCAAAAAGGAGATATAGGGATAAAAATCCAAGACGTTTTGTTTACGGAAAACCGATTTATTCACTCTCGGGACTTACTATGCGTTATTCCCCTGATATTTTGCTCTGAAATTATTACCAGACATTCGTCATTGTGTGTATTGAGTTTCGGTTGAGATTTGAGCTTCAAATTTGTCCCACAACATTTGCAATAACTTTTATTCATCACTGACAGAGTTGAAAGGAAGGTTTGTTTGTGTGTGAAACTGTTTGATTTTTTTCCTATGTGAATACTCATCCGTTTCTCGTGAAATTTGTCACGTTTTGTCCCAAATTCAGTCGAGATTCCTACGTGGAGTTTCAAAATAAAACTATTTTCGGAGAATTTTTCATAAATTTTGTGAAAACTAAGGCTATATCCTCTACAAAAAACTTGTGAAATTTCGTCCTACTTTTGCAATTTTTTTCTAGAACCATCCTGCATTGAAAAATTCCAAAAAAAATCAAAAATGTACTTTCATATGTTCTTCGAACCCTACTAAGGAGGCACGTCCATAAAAAAAAGCATAAAAAGGAGATAGGAAAGAAAATCCATGACGTTTTGTTTTCAAAAGACCGATTTTGTTCACTCTCGGTCTGGGACTTACTACGCCTTATTCCCCTGGTCTTTTGGTCTGAAGCTTTTACCAGACATGTGTCATTTTGTGTATTGAGTTTTCCTGAGTTTTGAGTCTCAAATTCGTCCCACAAGATTTGCAATAAATTTTTTATTCATCACTGGTAGGGTTGAAAGAAAGGTTTGTTTGTGTGTGAAACTGTTTGATTTGTTTCCTAGATGAATACTCATCTGTTTCATGTGAAACTTGTCGGGTTTTGTCCCAAATTCAATCTACATTCCTATGTGAAATTTCAACAAAAAAATTATTTCGGAATAAGTTTTTAGAAATTTTGTTTAAACCAAGGCTATCCTCTACCAAAATTTGTGAAATTTTGCCCTACTTTCTGCAATTCTTTTTTGGGACCATGATGCGTTGAAAAATTCCAAAAAAAATCACACAAGTACTTTCATATGTTGTTTGCACCATTCTAAGGAGGCACGTCCATAAAAAAAATCACATAAAGGAGATATAGGGAAGAAAATCCAGAACGTTTTGGTAACCAATTTTGTTCACTCTCGGTCTAGGACTTACTACGCCTTATTCCCCTAGTCTTTTGGTCTGAAATTTTTACCAGACATTCGTCATTGTGTGTACTAAGTTTTGGCTGAGATTTGAGCCTGAAATTCGTCTCACAAGATTTGCAATAAATTTTTTATTCATCACTGCCAGGGTTGAAAGGAAGGTTCAATTGTGTGTGAAACTGTTTGATTTTTTTCCTAGGTGAATACTTGATAGAGATCACATAGGAGAGGCTTTTATTAATGAAGGAAGAGGTTATTCACCCACACATTTGAAGTTCTTCCTTCTAGTCTTCTCAAAATTCAAAGAAGACATAAAATAAAGAGAGGACCAAGTCTAAAGCCAAAGAAGTCTACAAGCTTTCAAGGATAGGCTTCAATTAATGTCTCTCTTTATAGTTTCTTTTGTATAAATTTGTAAATAATATAGAATGTTTAAATATATAGTTTTTAGGAATGTTCTTAGAGGAAAACATTAGATACCTCTTTTGTAAAGCATCTTGAGGCTTTAGTTTAGAATTTTCTAGAAGGTGACTCTTCATGAGTCACTATAGGCGTTAGTTTAGGAGACTTTTGGTTAGCTTGTGGTACAAGCTTTGTAAGCCTCATGACCGGCCCTTGCTCCTATAAAAGGAGGGCTTGGGTCCTTCTAAATAGAGAATTGGTATTTGAAGTAACAAAACTCTCCCAAATTGGTGATTGAGTGTAGTGAGAACTTGCCTTCTCCTCTTCCTAGTCTCATCTTGAGAGCCTTGGTTCCCTCAAGTGGCGACAATTCACACTTATCTTGGAGCTTTTACACTTCAAGTGACGTGTTCATCAACCAAGAACTACAACCACATAATTCTTCTCTCTTCTCCATCTATTTCTTCCATTTCCGTGCTTATATGAACTCCTAAACATGTCTTATGTTCCTTTCTTGCAATTCTATTCGGTGTTCTAGTTTCTTTTGCTTTTTTAATCGGTTCATCTTCCTTTTCTATGGCTTTGCTTAGTTCATTTCACTTTTAAGACAATTTAATCGATTCATTTGAATTCTTAAATCTTTTAATCAGTTCAATTGACAAGAAATGGGGCTTCCATATGAGTTTTGGTGTTTGGCGCAAGTTTTGGTGAGTTCTTGAAACATAGAACATTGATCCATTTCTATAAAAGTGCCTATTCAATCTCCAACTCAAGTTGATTCCATAAAATGTCAAAGAATCATCTATATCTTGCTATTGGAATCATATCATGTGGTATTTCAAGTGTTTCACATGTTATTTGTCGCGTTTTGTCCCAAATTTAGTCGAGATTCCTACGTGAAATTTCAACAAAAAACTATTTCCTCTACCAAAATTTGTGAAATTTTGCCATACTTTTTACAATTAATTTATGGGACCATACTACATTGAAAAATTCCGAAAAAAATCACACAAGTACTTTCATATGTTGTTTGCACTCTGCTAAGGAGGCACATCCATAAACAAATCACAAAAAGGAGATATAGGAAAGAAAATCCAGGACGTTTTGTTTTCCGAAAACCGATTTTGTTCACTCTCGGTCTGGGATTTACTACGCCTTATTCCCCTGGTCTTTTGGTCTGAAATTTTTACCAAACATTTGTCATTGTATGTATTGAGTTTTTGCTGATATTTTAGCCCCAAATTCATCCCACAAGATTTGCAATAAATTTTTTATTCATCATTGTTAGGGTTGAAATGAAGGTTCATTTGTGTGTGAAACTGTTTGATTTTTTCCTAGGTGAATACTCATCCGTTTCATGTGAAATTTGTCGCTTTTTGTTCCAAATTCAATCGAGATTCTTACGTGAAATTTCAACAAAAAAACATATTTATGAACTGATATTATAAAGCAATTAATATTTCAAATCTATTCCTAGCATTCAAATGTGTTAAGCATTATCATTTAGGTCAAATGATGCTTAGAAGTACTTTCCAGTCAAATTTAATGATCAAAATTATGAATAATTCAAGCATTGAAAATAAAATGACAATACCAATCACTCAAGAACTTAAACATTATATATTACCTAAATCCCAAAAAGAAGAAGTAAGCATTCATGTTGGCCATTATAAGCATGGAAAGCGAGAAAAGAAAATGTATGATGTTTCTCCTTCACGACGGTCTCCTCTGGGGTTATGCCTCACCTTGGGTTAAGTGACATCTCGTCTAAGTGAGTTATTATTTGCTCGGACGAGTCTTGGGCAAGTTCATCTGGAATGTTCATGCTTGGACGAGTTTGGGCGAGTTTTAAGCGAGTTTCCAATGTTCCAAATTTCCTTTTTTCTCTTGTCCATTCTCCTTTAGCCCTTTCATCTCCATTTTCCCCTAGAATCCTGAAATTAAAACAAATATGGGAATAAATCGTTATCATTCATATTATAATTACAAAATATGTAAAAAAAAAATTATAAATTAAGAGTTAAATTATAGTTATTTTATTAATAAACATAAATAAGTATCTATATTTTAATATGAAGTATTAGTGAATATGGTTAAAAGAGAAGATTTAGGTTTGTGGGAAGATAAATTGGTAAAAAGTTACCTATGAGATGCATAATTTCAAAATCTTGATAACCACGACTACTATAAATTATTGTTTATAGATGTCACTATTATAAAGTCCCGATAAATTTCAACTGTGCCCATGAAACTTTACAACTTTAAAAGTATTATAGAAATATTATGCAAATTTAAAATAACATAATAGGAATTTAAAATATAAGTAATATAAATTATTTTAGATGTCACTATTATAAAGTCCCGATAAATTTCAAGTGTGCTATGAAACTTTACAACTTTAAAACTATTATAGAAATATTATGCAAATTTAAAATAACATAATAGGAATTTAAAATATAAGTAATATAAATTATTTTCTTATCCCTTTCATATGAGGTCTGGGACACTGTGTTAACTACATTATTTAATTTTACATTTGTCCATTTTCTATAATTATAAAAAAATAGCATATAAGAAATTTAATTTTCAAAAAATATTTTGGAAATGAAAAATAATTACAAATAGAATGTTATTAATAACTACATGTATTTAAAAGTATACATTTTTTATATAATTGAATGACATTAATAAGTCATTAATTTCTATTTGTCAATACCTTTTCAATAACTTTAATATAAGAAAATGTATAATGCTCAATAAAACTTAAATTTATTTCAAGACTAACATAGTATTTTTTTATTCCATTTTAGAATTTCAATAAATTTGATTCAAATATAAAAAGATTTAATTGTGAATTTCATTTTCAACCATTATTATTTTGTAGATTTTATCAGCTAAATTTTTTCACATTTTACCACCTTTTGTATATTTTATTATCATGCTTTCCAATTTTTATGATCATCGTTTTGAAAATCTTGTGATAATAATAATGGATAAGATCATATTTAAAATCTAACTCATAACATAACATGCAAATATTTGTAAAATTATCACGTGCCTTAATTAGGAAGTTTTTTTATTCTGTTTACACTTAAACTTCGGTATACTGCTTCAAATAGTAATTGGGCTCATGCAAGGAACTTCATAACCTTATCGCTACTATAAGGCTTTTGTTATTTATACCACTACTGATTACTATTTGCACCCATTTTCACTTTTAATTCTACATATATTTTTCCTTTTCAAAAACTATCCTCTCATCAAAAGGAAATGTAAATAGTAATTGGAGCAGTGTAAATAGTAATTGGGGCAGTGTAAATAGTAATTGGGGCAGTGTAAATAGCAATTTCCCTAACATACAACGTATTCAATCTCAATCCATCAAGACGATTTTTATTTATCTATGATAAATAAATAATTTGTGATCTTCAATATTAAGGTAATACTGATATGTTTAAAAAAGAGAGAGAGAATACTAATATGTCTTTTTATTCGGAATTAGTCCATAAAAAATAATCTTTTATATGTTAAAACTACATCCGAATTAAAATTTATTGCTAATGATATTTATATTTATAATAAAAATTCAACCAGCTTTATTTCGATTTTAAAATATCAAACATAAAAAATATAAGTTTAGATGAATGGATGAAAAAAACCATTCTTAAAATAACGATTAAAAAGTAATAAAATTTTCTACAACAAGTCATATTATCTATGTTATATTGTTCATAAGATAAAATTTGGAAAGGATTTACCAAAAAAATGAATGATATACCCAATAAAATTAAAAGATACATCAGAATCTGCATAAATAATTACTCACCACATAATTTCTGTTAATATTAAATGAATATTATATAAATTTAATCTAAAGAAAAGTAAATAATATAACATTATTCCTCTTTGTAAAGAATATAGTAAAATCACAACAATATGTACAAATTTCAATTTTCTTTCTTTATTTGCTTCATACCTAAACCTATTACTATTAATTATTTTTTATCTTTAAAATAATAAATAAATAAGAGATATTTTAGGAATATCTTAATCTATTACAAAAGATAGAAAAATTGTCTTTTGTGTATTGGTTTCATACTTAAACATATTCCTATTAATTATTATTTTTATTAATAAAATAATAAATAAAAAATCTAAATAAAGGATATTTTAGAGATATCCTAGCCTATTACATAAGACATGTGTTATGAATGCATAACCCACAAAAACAGAAAAACAGCTAAACCCCATAATTAACATGACAAATAACCTATTAATATCAATTATTATTATTAGTAGTATTAATTATTATTTATTAATTTTTAATAATTAATAATTAATAAAATAAAAAATGTGATTGCAAAAAAGAACCCTAACAAAGAACAAGAGCTATGTTTTCGTTACCTCATTCTTCTGAAAGTAACAACAAAAGATAACATGTCTGTTATGGAATGGCGAAAACCGCGCAAAGCTATGAGATCTTCTTGACCCAAACCATGTTGGTTGCAGAAACTGAACCAGCCTCTGTTGAGCACGTAGAACTCATTTGAGTCTTTCACCCATTTCTTCAGCATCATTTCGAATTCATGGCCTCCTCTGTCATAAACGTTCACTTGGATCCCTTCTCTCACATCTTCTTCTTCCTTCAAAAACCCTATTAGGGTTTCTTCAAACCCTAGCAATGGCAAGAACAGGTTCCACTTGTCATTGGTCAGTTGCACCCCATAGGGCAAACTCAATTCGCAGTCTTTCACAATTCCTGCATCAAGTATGAACTCAAGCTGCAACTCATCGTTGAATTGGATTTCCTTTGCTTCTTTCTTTCCTTCAACCATGCCTTTTCCCCTTCCTGAGTTTGATGAACTTGCTGCCATCACCTTTTTCTTTAGGATTTAGGGTTTTCTTCATTAACTACGAGTTTTTCATAATAATGGGAATAACTCTTGAGGATTTTGAGCATGATATGATTGATTTTTGTTACGTAAGCAATTCTAATCTCTAATTTCACAATTTAATTAAGATCTTTAAATTTATTTTTAAGATTTTGTTTAGATTTAAGGAATTTTTTTTATTCTAAAAATAAGGGGTTATTTCCTTCCATTTAAAGATATTTTTTTTCCCTTTTATGTAAACAGTTTCAGCCCAACTCAAACATTTTGGTTGGACATTTATAAAAAGAATAGCTTTAAGGAAAAAAATTAAAGTTTTTATTTTTATTTAGATAATTTTTTCTGTTTTGGAATATAAGGTATATAAATAGAAATTTTTTAATAATCTGTTTGGGTTGTTCACATATATGTGAAACCAAACAATTTTAACCAACACATACATTTTGAATTGGAAATTTTGAATATCAAAGGTAAAACACAATTCAATCAATTAAAATCATTATTTATTGGTTGAGTATTGCATTTTAGTATTAAATTCTTTAATTTAATTCAATTCATACTTTATTTTCATTTATTGTTTATACATGTTTTATGAAAACATATAGATTGAGAAAAGTAACGTATAGTAAATACCATTTTCTTTCTTTATTACCTTCTTTATTATTCTTGCATCATGCCTAGTTGGCTAAACATTTCCTACATCATATAAAAAGAAAAACAGGAGTTCTTTTTTTTTTTAATAGTTGCTAACAAAAATAAAAACACAAAATTAAAAATAAAGACAAAAACAAAAAAAAATAAAAAATAAAAACAACAACACTTGAACATTAACAATTAAACACAATATATGTATTCCTAAAAACCACGTTATTTTTTATGTTCAATGTCTTGAAATCAAATATTGCAAGTTTTCTTTAATATTTGCAATATAGAGATAGTACAACCTAAGTATAAGTGCTTACAAATGAGGTATTTTTATATTTATTTTTTATGATATGTATTATACTTTTTTTCCATCATTTAATACTATTTAAAGAAAAATAAGTCTAAAACTGAAAGTTTATCTAATCTAAATCGTTTTTCTTAGATTGGAGTGAATGTGGATTACGAGAACCAAAATAAATCTTCTTAATTAAATGATATAAGACCACCTATATGTTAATTGATTATCGAACATTTCATTCATAAATAAAAGTAAATTTAGTTACTCATCACATAGCACATACATATATCTTCACAATTTATTCAGCTTTTATTGATGTATTTTTATATTAAAAAAATGAATTAATATAAAACATTTTAGCATTATTATTATTATTATTATTATTATTATTTATCAGCAATAAAATAAATAAATAATAAATTTCAGGTTATCATAATTAATGAACATAAAGATGTTTCTTTATTTATTTTTTTGATTGGAAGTTGCAAAAAGATATCATTCAAATTTGAAATTATATCATATTTAGTTATTGATTATTTACTTGAGGATTAAATTTTCTAATATTTTTCAAATCATTTGGTTTGATAAACTGTCATTTGATTTTAAGTTTTTAATTCAGGTTTCATATATACTTAATATAGTTGATTGTATTAATTGTTTTAAAATCTTCATAAATTTTTGAATGTCATAACGGTCAAGTGTTCTCAATATATTTAATATTTAATAAATTCTTTATTCATGTTTTACATGGTTTTAGACTTTATCCTAAAATGAAGACTTATAGAGTCTCAAACCATGAATCACTATAAGTTTTCACCTAAAAAATTCATATTTTGACTCTTATTTTTCAATGTTCATATTTTGTTAATGCTGAATCTCTTTCATGTTTTTTCAGAGGAAAAAACCCAAATATCTTATTCTTGTTGATGTTTATAGGTTACAAAACATAAAACTTAGAGGTAAATTTCTTAATTAAAACATAAAACAAGAGTATTTTAAATTAAAAAAAAATGTAATCTAGGACTTTTCTTTAAAATTAAGTGCTTGACAATTTACATAGAAAATGTGATACTTGATATTTTTCTTTAAAACATATGATAAAGAAACTAAAATTTCTGATAAAAGATGTAGTAACACCTAAAACTATTGTAACAAGAGAAATGACATATCGACAATTTGTATCAGTCAAGAATTTCATTTCTTTATCTAAAATTTCAGTTTTTTTTAATGAATGACAAAAATACTTTTATTCGTACCATATATCATTACTTATGTAATAAAATACAAGAAGTCAAATTTGTTTTCTACCATTGTTGGATCATACTAGAATGTTATTTGTTTATGGCAAACACACCCTTCCCCAAATCATCCACTTCTACAAAAACCAAACATTCCCTATATCCAATATCAAGAAATTATTGAACAAATCAAGAAATTATTGAACAAATCAAGAAATTATTGAACAAATCAAGAAACTATAGGTAATCCGAATGAAAATGGATAAAACAATCACATTTCAGTTATTTTATTCATACAACTGTGATACATTTCTCATACTAAAGAGCCACAAAGGCTTATCAACAAACTGAAAGATCTGCAGTGCAAAAACCCTAATGTTCTTCTTATGTTCTTACCTCAATTTTATGAAAGTAACAAGGAAGGATAGCTTGTCGGTTATTGCATGGCGAAAAGTTCGCAGTGCAACAACATCGTTTTCCTGCAAGAGCTTCTGGTCGCAGAAATTGAACCACCCTCGATTGAGCACATAGTAAGAGGTGGAATCTTTGTCGAATTTCTTGAGCATCATTGGGAACTCGTGCCCCCCTTTGTCATAGACGGTCACTGGGAGACCCTCTTTGAGCTCTTGTTCTTCTTCCTCTTTCAAGAACTGCAAGAGGATTTCTTCCAAGTAGGGCACACGCAGGAACAGGTTCCACTTGTCGTTGGTCAATTGTGCCCTATACGGCATGCTCAACTCCAAGTCCTTCACATGCCCAATGGTGAACACGAACTCCACCTGCATCTCATCCTTCTGCATAATCTCTCTCCAAGATTCTCTCTCTTGGGCAATGCCTTTTCCCTTCCCTGCATCATTTGATGACCCCTCTGCCATTGTTTTCTTGGAGGAACACAAATGTTTTCTTGGAGCAATGTGTGGGTTATGGCACTTTGGCAACATATATATACATCATTTGCCTCTCACTTCCACTGTCTGATCAATCTTGTCATTGGTTATAATCTGATTCAGCCATCTGATCTGCATTTTTCTTTATCTGATTAGAAATTTATAACCATACACTCAGATGATGTAATTCTTAGTTGTTGTTAGTTCTTAGTTGTTGATTCTATGTGGAACTTTATAACATAATCTTATATGGGTTGGAGTAATTTATGTAATTTTTTATCTATATAATTTTTTCGATTAAAAAAATATTCTGATAATATATTTTAATTTATTTATTTTATTCTTTGTTGATAGAAAAAATAATACTATTATATTGATGTTATATAATAATTAATCTTTGTATGATAAATCATCTTGGGTTAGTGATAGGTGGTCCCTTTTGAATTCTCTTATATGGTATGGTTGTGACCTATGGTTTATCTATTTTTTAATTTTTTCTTTTATGTTGAGGGGTTGAAGCATCTATAAAATGTCTCATTATATTTAATTATTTTTTGTTAATAAAAAAATATTAAAATTATATGTGATGATCAATCTTCAAGATAATCATGAATGTTTTCTTTATAAATGTTTGAAACAAAAGAACTTATAGATTATCTAATTAACCACAAAATGAGTTTTACATTAAGAAAATTTACATTTTAATGGCATACTCTGCTATGTAGGGTCGTGTTCAAAATTTTTGAGATGTTAAAGAAGTTATATATATACTTTATTCCTATTTTAATATATATAATTAATTATTGTTTCGGTTAATTTGCAAAATTGTTAATTGAACTTTCATAATTAAGAAAATTTAAATTGTTTCTATTGTAATTCATTCAATCACATGTAAAAATGAGTAATTCATTCAATCACCTGTGACATAGATCTCATTTTTTTAACAAGGAGATCTCAAATTGCATTTTTTTAAACTTTATTTTGACAATGACAAATAAATACAAATAATAATTTAAATACATGCATTCATGATTCAAATATTAAGTCAATGCTTCTCTTAAGGAAATAATTTATGTTGTTAGTAATTTAATTCAATAAAATTAATGTTTATTAAAACTACTTTTTTAAGATTAATTTTTAACTCATTCTATTTTAATTTTTCAATTGCATTTTGTTGAGATTCAAATAAAAAGAGTACAAAGTGATTTTATATTTTATGTTCTGTTCAAATAATCGATTAATAAAAAATTATGTATACTTCTAATAAGACATTAATTATATTTTTTAGGGTTAAATAAGTTTTGTTACTTCTAAAATTGACTCGTGCTAAAATTGATATTCTTATAACATAGCATAATTTTTGTATACTTATATATTTTATTTCATTTTTATCCTCGAATGTACATGACATGTTTATTTATTTTTATCCACTAAAAATTGCATATACACTTTGAATTGGTAGAAAAAATGTAGACTTTTGTCAAGAAAAGAATAAGAAATAAGTTGAAGTAAAATAATAATTTAAAAGTCAGAGAAAACTGAAGATGTGGAGAAAAAATATATGGTTAAGGACGAGACAACAGGTAAAACGGTTAAGCAGAAGCAATGAACATGAGATTGCGATGGAAACACTTGTCTTCAATATACCTAAGACAAGAACAAGGAATTAGTCAATTTCATAAATGTTTTTTTGTCCTCTTAGATTTTTTTTAAAATAATATAAAAAAAAAAAGTATCTGTTTTTTTTTTGGGTGCTATGAGACCTTAGTTTGTGCAGTGTTTTCTTGTGTTAATGATTATGTGACAGTGATGTAATTGAAAGGTAGATAAAAAGTTAGGCAAAAATGGCAGGTGGGGCATTTTCCGATCCTGCAACCCTCCAGAGGGCTCATCTTTATCAGTACAAGATTACTGGATTTTTCATCTTTTCTTGCATTGTTGGAGCTCTTGGTGGCTCTCTATTTGGCTATGATCTTGGTGTTTCAGGAGAGTTCTAGCTACCATCTTGCATGATGTTACACTTCACAATTAAACAATGCCAAAATTTCGTGCATGTTTGATTCCTTTCACTCTTGGATTTTGTTTTGAAACTATTTTCTAAACCGTTTATATTAACAGGCAATTTTTCACCTAAAATCTGTTAATGTGGTTTCCAAATCAAATGTTTCTCAATTTCTTCCATTGTTTTCAATTCCTGTTGTTCAAGTGCTTAAGGGGCAAGTTGATAAAACTATGTCATCTTTTAGAAGCCATCTCTCATTGGTATATTTTAGAAAACTGTTTCTCAGAATAGTAATATAAAAGGACCTTAATTTTGCACTTGTTCTGCTTGTTTTATTGATCAAAAGAGAAAATGATGGTGAAATCTTTGCTCACCTGTTGCTTGGTAATTACAGGTGGAGTTACCTCTATGGATGATTTCCTCTTAGAGTTCTTCCCAAAGGTGTATGAGAAGAAGCAAACACATCTTGCTGAGACAGATTATTGTAAATACGATGATCAGATATTGACACTCTTTACTTCATCTCTATACTTTGCTGCACTTCTGTCAACGTTTGCTGCTTCTAATCTAACAAAAAACAAAGGCAGAAAAGCCAGCATCTTAGCTGGTTCTCTAAGCTTCTTTGCAGGAGCTGTTCTCAATGCATCAGCCAAGAATATAGCAATGTTGATCATTGGACGTATCCTTCTTGGTGTTGGCATTGGATTTGGTAACCAGGTAAGTTTAATCTAAGCAAATCAATATCCATACCTCAAATTTATAAATGGAAGTTACAATTCATTCAACCCTTCACACCCCAGAAGGTAAAGTAATAATCTCAACAATCATTGATAAACAAATACATAATCTCTCAAGAGAATCTGAGTAACCACTTTTTGTGTGTATTCCTTTCCAACGAGGTATTTTTCATTCTTGAGTTCTTTCATCCAACAAAAACTAAGAGGGTGTTAGTGTTACCAATTTTACTTGAACTATTTTTGTAATTATTATTGTGCAGGCTGTTCCTCTCTATCTTTCAGAAATGGCTCCTGCAAAGATCAGAGGAGCAGTGAACCAACTCTTTCAGTTAACAACTTGCTTGGGAATTTTAGTTGCCAACCTTGTGAATTATGGCACTGCAAAGCTTCGTCCTTGGGGTTGGAGGTTATCCCTTGGTTTAGCTACAATTCCAGCAGTTTTGATGTTCATTGGAGGGTGTTTATGTCCTGAGACACCCAACAGTCTTGTGGAACAAGGCAGAATTGAGGAAGGAAGATTGGTGTTGGAGAAGGTTAGGGGCACCCCTAATGTTGATGCTGAATTTGATGATCTTCTTGAGGCCAGCAAGGAAGCAAAATCTATCAAGAATCCATTCAAGAACCTTCTTCGGAGGAAAAACAGACCCCAGATGATAATTGGTGCCTTGGCTATTCCTGCTTTTCAACAGCTAACAGGCAACAACTCCATCCTCTTCTATGCTCCTGTTATTTTCCAAACTCTAGGATTTGGCTCTGGGGCAGCTCTATATGCATCTGTTATTACAAGTGTAGCACTTGTTATTGCCACGCTGATCTCAATGGCTTTTGTTGACAAGTTTGGTAGGAGAGCTTTCTTTTTGGAAGCCGGCACTGAAATGATAATCTGCATGGTAACTACATTTTTCACAACTTTTGTCCTTAAAACTAAAAAAACATAAATGAAATTGAAAAACACGGTTAGTGATGACATAAAAACCATGCAATGATTATGCATTTT
Source organism: Phaseolus vulgaris (assembly GCF_051622355.1). NCBI lineage: Eukaryota > Viridiplantae > Streptophyta > Magnoliopsida > Fabales > Fabaceae > Phaseolus > Phaseolus vulgaris. The sequence continues at coordinate 49,786,561 of NC_143501.1, forward strand.
TACTTACTAGCTAATGTATTGGAATAGTTGGTCCATGACTAAAATAGCCTCTATGACTAAGAGTTAACTGGGTACAGAACTTTTTTCAAATACTTCCTCCAAAGGAAAAATTGACTGATCTTTTTAAGTCTTCTAACTGATAACTTTTGCACTTTAGTTTATTTAGAAGTTCTTAAACGTAATCTATCATAAATACCCTGTTTTGTTGAATTAAGAAACAAATGTTATTTATCTCACAATATCAAATCTAAGTTAGTTTTATGTGATTTAGAATTCTATTTTTGTTGCCTTATTCTTCTAAAGAAAAGTCAGCATGTTGGAGATCATAAATCAGTTAGAAATAAAAACACTTCATAATATATATAAATAGGTGCAAAGTTCACAGTTAATTTTACAAGGTTTAATTAGACTTAAAATCAACTTCTTAATATTATATTATAGTCATTTAAAGTTTATCATTGTTAGACTTATAAGTCACCTGCTATTGGATCACCCATTTAAGTTTTTGTTATAGTTTTTTCTAAGATAAATATGATATCCTCTCTACTAACTATGTTGCTAATTTGAGTGAATCATGTCTTTATGTGCAGGTTGCTATGGCTATAGTTTTGGCTAAGGAATTTGGAAAAGGCAAAGAACTATCATTTGGTATTAGTGTATTTTTGGTGGTACTGATTTTCCTATTCGTTTTGGCATTTGGAAGATCGTGGGGTCCCTTGGGCTGGTTGGTTCCTAGTGAGCTGTTCCCTCTAGAGATAAGGTCAGCAGCACAGAGTATGGTGGTGTGTGTCAACATGTTGTTCACTGCCATTGTGGCACAATTCTTCCTTGTATCACTATGCCACCTTAAATATGGAATCTTCTTGCTGTTTGGAGCATTGATTGTCCTTATGACCTGCTTTGTTTTCTTCCTCTTGCCAGAAACCAAGCAAGTTCCAATTGAGGAGATTCATCTTCTGTTTGAGAAGCATTGGTTTTGGAAGAGAGTAGTACGAGAAGGGAACCATGAATCTGGGTCAAATGTATGAGCCAAAAGCTCAAATTTTGTTCATTGATAGGGTAGGAACATTAAATGTAGAGAAATAAGATGAACTCCAAACATTTACATGACAGCAACAGAGAATGAAAGAAATCGAAATGAAAAATTTTAGGTATAATAGGAGTTTATATACTCCTTTCTCCTCCAATCCAGGAGATCTCTTTTAAGAATAAAACCGTAACGGAACATTGATCTCTAAAGTGGACGATACTTCGAGTGTAGTGATTGATTCTAATGATGCTATCTTTTAAATTTGATGTCGGAACAAATAAGATGATAATTTAGAGTGTGTATGAAAATGCCTAGAATGGTTTTGTTTTGAATGGAAGTTTTGTAGTTTTTTAATGTACAAACAGATAGACAGAATTTTGGTGTGTTGATGAAATGTTTGATAAGTACAAGTGTTCTTGTATCATTGTTATTAAATGTTATTGAACCAATAGTTTTTATTTTATGGGGGAATGCTAGAATTTATTTTTCATGGACAAAAAATCTTGTTGGAAGCAATAAATATAATTCTAAATATTAACATATTTACATATTACATGTCAAATTTGTATCTAGATAATCAATCTATATGATGAGTAGTGAGGTATTATTCATTAACTATTCTTTTTTTAATCTTTTCTAATATTGGAATGGATGATAAGAACACTAGAAAATTATGAGAAATTTGTAATTCATAAGGTAAGTTAGTTATGGTTATCGAATTGAGATTCAGATAGTGAATTTTTTTTAAAATTTTTTAATCGTGAATAGAATGTTATTATAAATTGTAAAATATATTATAAATAAAATAGGATATTTTAAATAAAAATAAGTTATATAAAAAATATTAAAAATATTATATATGTAAATGAAGTTAAAATGTTCAATTCATAAAATTAAAATATAATAATAAAATATAAAATATTATTTTCTATATTTAAATCTTAAATCTTAATTTTATGTTTTTTATTTATCATTTTAGTGGATTAATGTTTGTTAGATCATTTTTTTCTTTTAATATAACATTTTTTTAAATCTTTCTCATTCTCTTCCTACATCTCTCCAATCATCTATGTGTATAATTATCATTTATTGTTATGGTAGATTTTTCTTTTTTTCCTTGTCAGTGGTAATTGTTAAATTTCTTAGACCTATTAAAAAAATATCTTTAAATTTCACACATAAAAATTACACAAATAAAATGACTTTAAACTTTGCATAAAAATTAAAATTTTAGCATAATGCAAATATAAATACAATTAAGTCTTTTTCTAACGTGAATTCTATCAATTATAAGGAATAAATCATAATAATTATATATGTTCTTTTCTTTTTTCTAAAAAAATAACTTTTATTCTCAAGACAAAAAAAGTTTTCCTGTATTTTCCGGAATGGCAAAACGACGTCATTCTTTCACTTGGAACAGTGGCAACAACGTAATTATTTGCAATGGCAAGGATAGATTATATTCTGCTGTTTGATCAACACTACACCCCCAGCAAACTGAGAAACTGTCGAAATGGAATGGCTTTTAAGGTAATGTTCCTTGATTTTCCTTTTTCCGTGTTTTATGGATAAAGGGTGTTCGGTTAAGCTGGCAAATTTGAAGTCTTTGTAACTAGTACTGAAGATTTCTTCGAAATATGTATGTTACTGTTGTGCTTGCAGTGGCTTGCGTTTGATTCAGTGTTCGGGGAAATTATCCGGTTGAGTTTTGGATGAAATGGGTTATTAAGAATTTACTTTAAGTCTAACTTAATATACTACGAAATGTTTTAATCAACTTAATTCATGGCTATGAAGTTGCGTCATGTGGCAATTAGAAGGTTGTTAGTTGTTTGGGTGTTCGTTGTTGTGATAGTTGTTTTCCAATGTTGTTGGACAACGTATAAATCTCTGTTGAATGCTGATGGGAGCTCAGTAGCATTCCCAGATGAAGTTTCCATTTCTGGAACTTCAGAAAACGAGGGTGTGTATAGATCCACAGCAAACAATGTCACTTTTGCTTCTCATTCAAAAGAATATGCTTCTGAGAAAGAAGCTGAATTGGACCATGAATTGGAATCTAAAAGGGGCATAAATTCAAGAGAAGGACACCTTCCTAGTAAGGGTTTTACAGTGGGAAATCATGAAGATGCAATTGAAGGTTTCACTCAGAAAAGTTCTAAGTATGCACTTGTGGATCCCACGCCAAAAGTTGGAGAAATGGATAACAAACAGAATATTCAACATAATGTGCAATTTGCATCTCAAGAGATTCCTTCTGAAGGCATCAAAATTCTAGATGCTGGTTTCAGCATGTCTGATAAGTTTCTTGTTGGAAAAAAACCTTCCAATGACAGCAGAATAGAGAGTGTGAAAATGGAACCACAACTGTTGAAATCTCCTTTGTCCATGTCTTATAGTGAACCTAAGATGAATACCTCATCAACCAGGAGTAACTTGGTGTGGCCAACTTCAATAACACATATTAGTTCTTGGCTTCAGAGTGTTAATTCTGCTTCTATGGTATGAATTCCAGCTTTTTGGTTCCAATTTGAGCCACTGTGGAATCTTTAAGGATCCTAATTTTCATGTACTATGTATTGATGACAGAGGCCAAGGTGGTCTTCTCGACCAGACCGGGAACTCTTTTCTGCAACACAAGAGATTGAAAATGCTCGCATCATATCAAATTCTTCAGAACTTTATGCACCTGCTTTCCTTAATGTTTCCAAATTTTCAAGGTATCCCTGCAATTCTTTAATATGTTAATATGTTATGTGTTGTATCATCTGTTGGATCCCCAGCTGGTTCAGTGATAAAAAAATTGTGTTGGGATTATTTGTATAAAGATTAAGGGCATTTCTGAGGTGACTCATTTTATTTTATTTATTCTTTGCTGATAAAAAACTATTAAGTGCTTTCAAGACATAACTGAAGCACATTTATGAATTTGTTCTTCAGGAGTTACGAACTGATGGAGCGCAAGCTCAAAGTTTTTATCTATAGAGAGGGACCAAAACCTGTATTTCATCAGCCTAAGATGAGAGGAATTTATGCCTCAGAGGGTTGGTTTATGAAATTGATGGAAGGAAATAAAAGGTTCATTGTGAAGGATCCCCGAAAAGCTCATTTGTTTTACCTACCATTCAGTTCACAGATACTAAGAGTTACTCTTCCGAAACAGAAGCAGATGGAGCAATACCTTGAGAAATATGTGGAGTTAATTGCAGGAAAATATCGTTTCTGGAATAGAACTGGTGGAGCTGACCATTTTCTTGTTGCTTGTCATGATTGGGTGTGCTTTTAATGCATCTCTTTTATTAGTATTTATGTAACATTTTCACATGATAGGGCTAGTAAAATTCTCTTTTAAGGATTGGCATCCTTTTAGAAAAATTCTTAAGCAAACAATGAAATAGCAATTTAGAAATTTCATCAAGTTGTATATCAGTCAAATTGATCATATCTCACCCAGACATCTTGACCCTTGTGCAATTCCTTTTGATCTGAGGACCTTGTTTATAGAATGATGTGGCTTGGTTATGCCATTCTTCATAGTTGTTGAATACTTATTCTGCTAAGTCAAGAAAGAACTTTCTCATGCTAGGATTTGTCAAATTCTAAGATAAATTTTGTCGTTTGAAAATGTTCCACTTGTAAAAGATTGAAATATCCTAATCTCTAGTCAATGTGTAATCTCCAACATATTTATCTAGTGAAAAGGGATAATATCCTCATGCTATACTACTTCAAGTTGCTGAACTTGGATATGTGATGCAGCTTGAATTTTCTGCAATACTAACATAGTGTGATGTACACAATTGCAGGCCTCCCAAATCACAAGGCAACCAATGAAAGGTTGCATTAGGTGCCTTTGTAATTCCAATGTTGCTAAAGGCTTCCAAATAGGGAAGGACACTACTCTACCTGTCACCTATATACACTCTGTGATGGATCCACTAAGAGGATTTGTGGGGAAACCTCCTTCAGAAAGGTCTATTCTGGCCTTTTTTGCAGGAAGCATGCATGGTTATCTCCGTCCAATCCTGCTAGAACACTGGGAGAATAAAGAACCAAACATGAAAATTCTTGGTCCAATGCCACGTGATTTGGAAGGTAAAAAATTGTATATGGGATATATGAATAGCAGCAAGTACTGCATATGTGCTAGAGGCTACGAGGTTCACACCCCAAGAATAATTGAGGCCATCTTTTCTGGGTGTGTGCCAGTGATCATATCAGATGATTATGTGCCTCCTTTCTTTGAGGTATTGAACTGGGAAGCATTTTCTTTGTTTGTTAGTGAGAGGGATATCCCTAGTCTCAGAGACATACTTCTCTCAATCCCTGAAGAGAAGTACCTTGCACTGCATTTGGGAGTAAAGAAGGTTCAGCAGCACTTTTTGTGGCACAAAGTTCCTGTTAAGTATGACTTGTTTCACATGATTCTTCATGCAATATGGAACAATAGGCTTTCTCAGACTAGACCCAGGTGATGATATCATTGATGGGAATAAGAATCAAGGTCACGAGTTTTATTTCTATTACAACAATTGGTCGATGAGAAGTTGTTGGTGGTGACATTAAATATCTCGTGATGCAAGTTGTGTGGATCAGGTCACAATTGAATCGGAATGTATTTTTTATACTTAAATGTAATTGAGATTGCCGATGACTAAAGTTAGGTGAATCAGGTGACAATCAGATGACGAAAATGAGGTGAATTAGGTCATAATCGAATCATAAATGTATTGTTTATATTTAAATGTGATTGAGATTGTAAATAACAAAAGTTGGGTGGACCATGTCACTATCTATTTTATATTTAAATGTAAGTGAGATGATCGATGTGAATTTAATTCTTTATAGACTACTAATAATAGAAGATTGCACTATGTTTGATTATACGAAAAGAATATTAAAAATATATCAAGATCAAAATATTTGTACCATGTTTTACCATATTAAGATAACATTGAAAATTTATTAATATCAAAATATTTATATCATGTTTGAAAAGATCAAGAAATATTGAAAAAAATATAAAAAAACATGTTTAAAATGATAAAATATTAAAAAAGTCTTCTATAAAAATATTTATTATAAAACCTCATCATCAAATTTTTAATAATTTCTCACGGCTTATTTCAAAAATATAAAATGTGTAGATAATTAATCATTCATATTAGTTTTAGAGCATCCAAGTAGAATAATTTATATTATATATCTATATTTATTGAGATTATTTTCAAAATCAAAAGTTAATTATTCATTGTCAATAATATTCATCATAGCAAAAAGATAAGAGAAAAAAATGTATATAAATTATTTTTAGTTTAAATTTACCTGAGACTTTTAAACATTAGTAATTGCTATAAGTAGATGCATAAAATATATTAGTACACGGTTCAAGCATATGCATAAAAAGTTTTTATGGTTACGTCCTTTAACAAATTGTCAAAAGCTTGGACAACCTTAAATTGGTAGTGCAAAGAGAAAATTATAAAGTTAGAGAAATAAAATTAAGAAAATAAGAACAAAATAGTTTTTTCTGTGTGCAAGTATCATTGTTAACTGCACTATACTACATATGCATCACTGGGTTGGGCCTTTAGCAGCTTTTGTTTTGGACAATTGCTTTCAGCACCCAACAATTGCTTTTCTTTTTTGTCTTTTCAAATTGATTTTTGCAAATATTGAAATGATATAAATATATTTTTTATATAAAAAAATAGGCTTTGAAATAATGTGAGAAAGTAATGTGTGGCTTGTACTATAGTTTGTAGAGTGTAAAATTCTACTAAGGAATCGTAATTGACAAGACTAATTCCGTAGGTACCCTCTGTTAGCATTTATTACTAACTGCACTACAAGTTTTGGGCCCATACAACCATCATATTTTGTGGTGAAAAAAAATTACAATATGATAGTTGTGACCTAAAAAGTAAGTCACATTCTCCCTATACCTTCTAATAATCTCAGTTGTACCTCCATACCCTTATACCTTATCCTAGTCGCATATCTCATTTCCAATCGTAACACTTTCATTCTCTAGTCGCAACGTTTGAGAGAACAATTTCATCATCTGAACATATGTAAAAGAGTTGACAATAAGATTCATCGCATTTGACGTTCCCTAGTATGTATGAAGATAAAAAAAAAATGAGTTATATACTCTAGTTTTACACCTCGCTAGTTTTTTTTTTTGGATTTTGTTTTCAAAAGAATGACAATAAATAAGTGAACAAAAACACAACAATTACTAATAAATACATCGCAAAACTTATATCAACCACCAATGTTCATCACCAGCTACCACAAACAATCACCATCACTTGAAAATGAAGAAGAAGACATCACACTTCCCAATATACTCAAAAGGGTATTGTTAAAATTAAAAAAAATAAATATGAAAGTGTAGGAGAAATATATGAAACTGCAGTGAAAATTTACGAAAGGTCAAATATTATTAAATTTTAAAATTAGCTAAAATTTGCATCTAAGTCCAATTAAATTTTAAAACACAAAACTAACACTACAAATATCTAAGATTTATATTAAATGATATTTTTATTTATATAAATAACTTTTGTAAGCAAGTATCACTAAAGATACCCTAATGTAATTAGTGTAAATGAGAGATATAAAAAGGATATATAAAACATATGAAAATATTTGAACTACGGGACATAATTTTAAATTAATATGAAAAAAAAACTTTAAAAACAATTAATTGTATTTTCAAACATCATCTTCTTTTCTACCTTCCCTTTCTTTAAATAACAACCAATTTATTGCCAAAAAAATAATTTATTGTTTTGTTTTTGTTCCTTCCTCTTTCTGGTCCTTGTTCTATTATTTCTTCTGTGTCTTTGTCCATTTATCACCAACTAAACATCAACATATAAATAGTCAAAACAATTACATTATCTAAGTTGCACCAATAAAGTTTGCTCACCAACGATTATTTAAGATTTGTTCTAGGAAAAATATGAAACATTTTCTATTAATTCCCTGACATAAGGTTATGCCATTGATTTCCATTTATAAGTTTGTTTTGAGCTAAAGAATATACATTAAAAGAATTTTTTTTAGTTGATAATGTTTTAAATCAAAGAACGTCTTCACACATGCATGCAAACAAATAGCTTCAAGAATAATAACGTTAAGTTGTAGAATCATCATAAGCAAAATCACAAAAATAAACAAGAGAAAAAAAAAAGAAAAAATAGAAAATAGATTTAGTGTAGGTTTTTGCCTTTCGTAGTTTTTTTGAGGTTTAGTTTGATATATATTTATGAGTCTTGAATGTTTGGTTTACTTCTGCTTACTGACAAAGATCATATTTAGTTGTTGGAGACGCGTGTAGGGTGGTATTTATTTTGTCTTATTTTGTGAGAACGTGTCTTCTTTGGAGGAATGATGTAACTGTATTCTGATGTGATATTGCCTATATCAGTCTTCTCATGTTTATATCACTCTGGTTGATGTTTTGGATAGTATGTTGGATCCTCAGTTGGGTGTTAAGAAGTTTGTTCTGAATTTTTTTTATAAGGATTGAAACACCTCTGGAGTATCTTATTTTATTTTATTTATTCTTTGCTGATAAAAAAGAAATAAATAAGAAATAAAAAAATTATTTAATTATTTAATACAATAAAAAAATAAATGAAAAACTGAAGTCCATTTATTGAGGTGATATTTCCCCTTCGACCCACCAAATAAATAAAGCATAAAATATTTGAATAGTTGAGAAAGAATAAACTATTTGTATTTAAAGCAAAAAAAGGGAACAGATACATTAACATTTATACTTGTACAATATTCAATTCGATTCACCAATTCATATGTACGCAATTATTGAAGTTCAGAATATAGTTTATAGATCTTCATCATCCCCAAAAAAACACACTCGTCGTTTTCTTCCGTCAGAGAATGAAAAGAGAAAAAATTATGAATGTGTAAATAGATGATAATTGAATGAGAATTTAAAATTAAGTACTTTTTAAAGTTTATTATAATTCATTGTTTATATGCTATTATAATTGACTATGTTCTATTTTTACTTTTATTCATTTTTTTTCAATTTTTCCCTTTCTTTTCCTTTTCTATGCAATTTTTATCTCTATCAAATAAATCATTAATACCTAAATTGAGTTTTCGAAGGTTCGTAACTTTTTCTTTTTTTGATCTAAAACCGTTTAACATTGGGTAGAAACAAGAACTTATCTATATAAAATACTTCAAGAATTATTAAAAGTAATTAAACAACTATCTTACATAAATTGTTCGTTAATAAATTTGATAAGCATTTTATCTATACCACTATATATATAAAAAAGAATAACAATTTTGTATCATTTTAAATAAAAATACTTTATTATTTATTAAGTAAAAGTACTTTTATCATTTGGTAAAAATAAGGTTAAATATGTTTTTCGTCAGCATATTATAACATTCAAGTCAATGATGAGTAAAAATGAAATATTTTAACATCTTAATCCATACGAAAATATATGTTTGAAACATAAAAAAACTGACAATGATTTTGAGAACGAAAATCAATTTCGCTTAATAATAAAGAACGAAAAATATATTTAACTAGTAAATCATTAAAAAAAAATAAGATAAAACCTCACAAACTCATAAACTTTTAACTAACAACTAATTACTCCAAACATTTAATGATTTAGAAGGAAACATCATACTATCAAATGTTTCTATTTATTTCTCCATCCAAAAGAATTATATTGTTTTGAAGTTGTGGTTATTATTTTGAAAAGGTTTAACCAAAATGTTTTAATTTGTGAAGAATTGACTCTTGAAGAAAAGACCCTAAATAAAGAGAGCATTAATTTGAGTGAAGAAAGTTTCCCTTTGTGTAAAAGTTGAAAGAAGATGTTGGAAGAAATGGCATGAGTATTAGTAGCATATGGTTGTACTAAGGGGAGGCCCGGAAGATGGTGGAGTTGCATGTGAATGGCAATGGCATCTACCAAGAACAAATTAAGAGGAAAAGGAAACATAATAACCAAATGGCTCCACTCATTTATGAGATTAAATTGTTTGGGTCCTTCTTAGTACATTACCTATCTCTTCCTCCCATTGCAACCTCAACTCAATTTCAAACCACTAATCATTTTCACACTTCATACCTCAACCAAGAAAAAAAAGTGGAGGATATATTTTTTTTCATTCCTTGTCTTTAACTTTCTCTTTTAATGTTCTTTTTCAATATTTTTTTATCAGCAATCTAGAATTGAAATTAAAATGAAACATTTGAAGTGTTCTAACCTAAAAGTTAGGTTAGATAAACCTTACATTTGAGTGTTTATGGATCTCATTTAATCAACAAGATAATATTGTCAAAAAATTTTATCAATCTGCCCAAAAATGGAAAAACAACCTCTTTCATAAATCCTCCATATAAATACAAAAACATTCTAAAATATTGTGTTGAAGATTTCACGTCGATTAAACATAAGGATTTTTCATAATATATAAATAGGTGTAAACTTTACCTTATAAGTCGATGATTTTATAAAGTTAAGTTAGACTTAAATTTTACTTTTAACATGGTATGAAAGAGATTTAGAACCTATCTTAACTAGAATTGATTTCCTGTCCAACTTTTTATTATTAAATATTTTTTTTAATTATTAATAGCTAATGATCAACATCATATGTTTTAAAGCTTTATTTCTTTTATACATTCAATTTCTTATTTTATTTATATTTTATTCTCCTCCATCTTTCGTAAAGGAAGCTTTTAAACACATATATATTTTATTTTTATTTGTTATCTTAAATAGTTATAGTTTTTCTTTTGAAAACCCCATTTCACTTTTTGCATAACTATTTTATTATAAGTTCCTTATTTATGTGCTTGAAAAAAAATATCACATTACTTTTTATAAGATTTTGTATATGTTAGTTATCTTTAGAGATTTGAACCAACAGCTCCCTTACGTTGGATTAATAGGTTAAGGGGTAATTTTCCCTCGTTATAAAAATAAAAAATTAAATTAAAATGTTTTTAAAATTTAAATCATATTAATGAAACTAATTTTAATTTTAAACGAAATATATATATATAGTCTGACATCGCTCAGGAGTCGAGACCAAAAACATTTTATATACTTCTTCTTCTTCCTACCCACCGAGGTGTCTACCCACCGAGACGTTTTTTAAAGACAAAATCATGATGAGACACCGACTTCTAAAATAAAAAATACCTTAATCGATGTTTTTTTCTTAAACTTAAAGTCGGAACAATAACCTATATGTGAGAACAAGTTTGTTAAGTAAAAAAATATTAATAAAAATATATTTTAATAATTTTTTTTATTACAATTTTTCAGTAGGTTTCGATATAGAGAAAAAAACATATTTAACGAAAAAATCACAATTATTTTATTAATATTAAAAAATATTATATTTTATATAAAGATCTTAAAGAAGCAGTAAATAAATAGAAAATGTATATTATATTATGAGGACAATTAAAGAGTGGGCCAGTGGAATTTACATGATACGTACTATTAACCAATAACTATATTCGAAGATGCATTAAAAGTAAAATATAAATTAAAATAATAAGTTAGAAAAAAAAATGTTACAAGAACATGCATTAATAGGTTTCCAACTACAAAAGTACTGCAGTAGATATTCCATCGTTAAGGCTTTCTCCATTAGAGACTGAAACAAAGATACATTAAATTTGGGAACATATACACTTCCAAACATATACAATGCAGTAATAAGGTTAGGTCAAAAAATATATTCCAACAAGCCAATTGCTTCATAATTGACATTGTTTATTGTTATATCAATTTCTTTTCCTCTGTAAAATTTGAATAAAAAATTTTGAAAGAAAAAAGATAAGTATTGTTCAAATCAATACTTTGTTTACTGGTTAGGGTTTATGCATTTAGTATAGACAAAAATTTCAAAATTCTCTATAATTTGAGTAAAAAGAATTAAATAATGAGTTTAAAAATAATTAAAGAAAAATACATAGATGAATCTTTTTATTTTATTTTCAAATATAACACTATTATATTAAAAAATAAAATAAAGACTGATTCAATTATGTAACTTTTTTTCATGAAAAAAACTCATAATATTTTTTATTTTTCAATAAGAATGTTAACATATTAAATTTAAGAATATCATTACTTTGTGTATTGGTCGGAGCCGATCGAGAGGACCAAAATCATTATGTTCAAATAGAAGATTGACGAGACTAATCAGTGATCAAACATTAGGTAATACATTCTTAATCACGATCCAAATCCTTAATAACCTAATAACAAAGGATCCATGATAATTATATAAATAGGCACAAATTCCAAGAATCAGGTATGTCATTATTCAGTACTAATAGCGTCGAGTGTCGAAAACCTAAATCTTACTTGAACGTTGGAGTGTCTTTAGCAGTTACCATCCGAGTCTAGAGTTCGTGGAAACGAGAAGTGGAGAAGTGGGAGGAGCAAAAGGAGTTCATTCGAGAGGAAAGAATGAAGAATAGACTGACCGACCGAGAAAAAGGACGATCATTCTCTTAGTTCTAATCTCGTTCGATAACACTTTGTTTATTCCAAAAATAAAAATCATTTAAAGGTATATTTATAACTAATGTATAATTTAACCTCAATTATAACCGAAAGTCATTTCTAACTATTGTCCAAAATTAGTAGGAGAAGAGGAGAAAACTTTTCCATCCTAATAAACATATTTTTATTTGGACTAAATTCTAAAGGTTTCTGTCACCAAAAAGAAAAGAGATTTAACAAACATTAAAATTAATCACTATTTATACTATTTTGGTTAGTATTTAAACTAGTGACGAATCAACAATCAAATAAAATTTGTTGTTAAAAGTCTAATTACTGAGTTAATTAGTAATGAATTTGAAGATTATCTATTTAACTATTACATTTTTTCAGTCATTTACCTTTCAATTGTTGTAACTAGAATATAATTGTAGATTAAATGTGCCAATAAAAAAAAAAGTGTGACTTGACAAAAAATATTGTTAGCATCATAATTTTAAAAAGAATACATTTAAAAATTTATAAATCTCAATCGTTAATCTAGTCGCAAACTATTTATAAAAACTGATAAATTTGATTAAAATTCCGGCCACTATTATAAATAATTAATTTATTTTTATAAAATGAAATTTTATATTTATTAATAATTACAAAATTAACATAACATTATACATATTATCTTGATGAAAAAAGAGATTTTCAATCATCGATGACATCCACAATATTTTATTTTATTTCAATACATGCAAAGTTATAATACATAATAAAAAACTAAATAAATCTGTGAGCATCAATATAATTAATATAATGTAAAGTCACACAAATTTGCAAATAAACTAACTAAAAATTGAACTTATACAAACTAGATAAAAATTAAAACTCAAACAAATTAAATAAAAGTTGATACAAATTAAAAGTGATAAGATTTATATAATGAATATATTAATATAATCGTCATGATGAATGAAGGATTGATATTAAATATAATTTGGAGGTGTTGTATTGTAATATGTATTCTATTTGTTGATCTATTATTGCATATATATATATATATATATATATATATATATATATATATATATGTTCCTTTAATGTTTTTTTTGTTAGCTTCATCCTTTTTAAGAATGCAAATTCACTTCTTTTTTTCATCCTTTTTAAAAATGCAAATACACTTCTTTTTCTTTTTTTAAGGATTAATTAACATTATTCCTCTATTTAGAATTCAGTTATATTAGTTTGTATTATATAGTTTTCTTTGAGAACATATATTTAGTATATATTTTTTTTTATTCGTATATTTGCTTAAAATAATTACATATTCATCATAATTATGGCAAGAATTATTATTGGAGATCATCGAATAAAAATTATGACATTTCATAATTTCATAGTTTATATAAGTGAATGCAAACTTCACATTTTAAGCCAGTTTTATAAGATTGGATTAGATTTAAAGTTTACTTCTTAATATGGTTTCAGAGTAATTTATAATATATCCTAATAATTATTTGTTGGATTTAGCAGGTCACTCGATCTTAGGTTATTATCGGACTATACGAATTAATAATCTCATCATGAAAAGGTATATTGGAGAATCAATTTTATAAAATTAAACTAAAATTAAAATTTATTTCTTAATAACAACAATTGTATTAAAATGTCAAGTGTTACATTTGTGATTAAAATATTTTTTTAATATATATAGTCAAATCATGTTAAAATGATAACTATAAAAAGGTTTTTAAAGCTTTGGTAATGCACCATAAAATGCAATTGTTCCAAATAATATTCTTTAGCTTTTTCTTACCATTTTTTTTTATTTTTTTTTATACTGCAATACAAATTTTTGTGTACCTAAATTAGTACACGTCTCTTCTTCTCCGAAGTAACCTTCTTGAGGAGACTTCTAGTTTATTCATTTTTTAAAATAATATTATTATATTGGATTTTGGCTAATATAAAACTAAATTTGAAGGACGACTATTATTGCTGGGTCCATATATACAAGTATAAATATCTACGTTCAGTTTTATTATAAAAATTAAATATTCTGAGTATTTTGAAATAGAATGTGTTATTGAATGTACATGTAAAATTCTAATTTTAAAAAGTGAATTTAATGATTTTTTTTAAAAGTATAATTTTGTGGTGAAATAAAATATCACAAACAAGTTTATTATAAAATTTAACATGATCTATCAATAAAATATAACCATTTTCTTTATTTTTAACTCAGCATATTTGTAAAAATAAAAAAAATTAACCTTAATAGATAAAAGCATACTTTTAAGCATAGAATTATACTTTGTGCTTAATTACTCTTTAAGTTTCCGTCTTTAACCTTTTGTTCAATTGGAATAACTTCAAAACAAGAAGTAGAATTAGTGAAATTTTATAAATTTTTGACAAATTTCAACTAATAATGATAAGTGAGTTAAAAAAAACTCCATGAAGATGTATTACTAATATTTGTATTTTACTAATGCAAAATAAGAGTGAAAAAAGTGGATCTCTTTTAACCACTTCAAATAAAATTTGATCCCTTTCATTTAATAATGTTTTTTTAGACGATTAAGATCTTGAATAAAATCTGCAAAATTCATATAATAATAAAATAGACTAATTATCTTCTAAGAGTGAGTTATAGGTTTTTAATTCTCACAATAATGTAAATTTAATTTGTGTTTATGCAAAAATATGCTACAAGTGAATAAGTGGATTTAAAATGTAAACATTAACCTTGTTTTTTGTGACTTTCTAAAATGACATTTTTAAGCTTCCAAGACATTCATGAACAAAAGAGGAATATACATGAATAAATTTAAACTCTAAATTTACTTTCAACTTGTATGAACCCTAATGAGAAAAACACTCCATAACCCCACCCTTTTGGTACAAAGCTTGAATATACAATGAACAATAATGTCACCGACATAGCTCATAATTGTAATCACTTCTACACTCTTAATCTAATTCATCCACCATAGCACACGAATGGTAGGAAATGTTTTCTTCTTTCTCTGAGAAGGGGACAAAAGAAGTGACTACATAGGAACGTTTTCGTTTAATAATGTGTTGAAAGAAGTAGAAGCCATGAGTGCATGTTAGTGATGTTGGTGATAGTGTTTGGTAGTAGTAGTAGCCAGAAGAAAAAAAAAGATTGAATGGGACAATAACAGTATCCCTATATAGGCAAAAGGGTGATAGGTGAAAAGGGAAACAAAACAACATAACTCAAAACTAATATTTCACATTGATTTTTCCTAGAGTGAGTTTTATTATCCCTTTTATCTGCTTCTCTGCTTCTGGTAAAAGAGAAACAATATTATACTTACATGTTGACATTTTGCACTAGATTATAACACAACAAAGTAAAATGAATTACATTATTTCATATTATAGTTTTAAACTGATATTTTTTCACTATATAAATGATTGTATTGATATCTTTTCATCGTCTAATTGTGAAAATAACTGTATTGGTTGGGTCTGACAGTTAAAAGTCTCAGAATTCGGTTATAACCGATCGACACGATCAAATTTATTATAGGCCTAAACAGATGATTAACAAAATTAAGTAGTGATCAAACATTATGTAATACACTTTCAATCATGATCTAAAGTCTTAATTCGATCGAATAACAAAGAGTCAATAATAATCATATAAATAAGTACTGATTTCGAGATTTAGGTACGTCATAATTTGGTATTAATAGTATCAAATACCGAGATCTCACTTGAGCGTCAAAGTGTATTTTTGCAAATATTATCTGAGTTTGAAGTTTACAGAAACAAAGGAGAAGAATGAAAAGAGAGCAAGTTTCGAGAAGAAAAGAAATAATAAAAGACCGATCGACCGAGAAAAAAAAAGTATTCGTTCTCGTGATTTGAATCCGATAATAATAACATTTGGTAGACTTGAGAGAGAAAGAAGAGATTATTGATAAAAAAAAAAATATGAGGGGATGGCATGGCATGCCATGAAAAATGTGGAGAAAGGAGTCTGCAACACCTGTGCCAGGCTGTGTGTGAGGTATTCATGAGGCTTGTCACCTTCCTCCATGCTTCGCCACCTCCAAACAAATTAACTATAAAAATGACATAAGAAATCTTAATTTTTGAAGTAACATATGTATGAATATGTTTGCATAGATTAGAAAGGTTGTTTGAAAATGGGGTTTTGGAAGGAGAGCCATTCGTGTGGGTCTCTAGAGGGTCCTTGTTTACGTACATAACCCCCCACGTTTTCTTTTCTCTTCTCAATTAATTTCCCTCTTCTTCTCTCCTTCTACTAAAACCCCCCCTTCACTCTAACTCTCTTCACTCATTTTCATCTTCTCACACTTTCATCACACTGTGTCACTATCACAGGGACGTAGCACCAAAAACACACACACATCAAGCCAAGAACAACAACAAAGAACGTTCTATTCCTTAAACATGGTCGACCCAGCACCATCCTCGGAATCAGACACAACAAACACCATCACTTCCACTTCTTCACCATCATCCTCGTCGTCCACTTCCAAGAAACGAGGTAGAAACAACGACAACAATGGCAATAGTAACGACAACAAGCATTCTGTGTACAGAGGAGTCAGAATGCGCACGTGGGGAAAATGGGTGTCGGAAATCCGCGAGCCGCGGAAGAAGAACCGCATCTGGCTCGGCACCTTCGCCACCGCCGAGATGGCGGCGCGTGCGCACGACGTGGCGGCGCTCACCATAAAGGGCTCCTCGGCCATCCTGAACTTCCCCGAACTCGCCGCCTCGCTGCCGCGCCCCGCCTCCAACTCCCCCCGCGACGTTCAGGCCGCCGCCGCCAAGGCCGCCTCCATGGAGGCGCCTCCCCGGAGCCCCCTCTCGCCGGCCGCCGCACCGGAGGACGACCTCGGCGAGATTGTGGAGCTGCCGCCGCTGGGGTCCAGCTTCGACTCGCCCGACCCGAATACGGAGTTCGTGTTCCTCGACCCGGATGAAGGGTGGCCCTATCCTCACCCGTGGTGTCACGGCATTTATGACGGTGGGTACTTCATCGGTGACATGAACATGGTTTCAATGCAACAAGACTCAGAAAGCATGGTTCTTTCCTTGTGGCCTTGAACTCACCCAAATCGTTACACCAATGCTACCCATTGAAGTATGGTTTTTTTTTTCTTCATATTTTTGTGTGTGGTATGATTAGTTCATAATCATGTTTTTTTTTTTCTAAAGTGTTTGGTAAAAAATACGATTTTTCAGGTTCATGTACATGGAATAATATCTCTTGACCTGCCAAAATCGATACAATATATGAGAACTTAGTTCATAATTCTCGATTAGGAACTTTAGCTTCAACAATTTTATTATTTTATTATTTTTGTATTTTTTTTTCTTTTTTTTTTCCCTTAATTGCATAGTACTTAATCTTTCTACATGGGCCCTTCGGCAATTTTTCCTTTCAAGGGCCATAGTATATGAATTTTTATTGTTTCCTGTTTGTAATTACTTTGTTTGTTCTTCTTTCTCTCACCCTTTTTTCTTTTCTTTTTATGATTCTCTTTGTTGTTAGAAGATGTTATTTTAACAATGATAAATTAAAAAACATCAATTTACAATTATGATTTAACAAATAAAATTTTTAAATTGTTTTATTTTAATAAAAAAATATTTTTCTAACCTTTTGTTTTGTTATGAGATTCATATAGAATACAATGGTAGAAGGGGATTGGTGTTGTGGTTTGATGATGATGCAAATGAAGCGAAAGATACGTGTAGAAAGTTGTTCTAAGCTTACATTATATAGTTCTGCTTTTAGAGGACAAGAATAAAGGTTAAAGGAAGATTCTCCATTGAATTTTTATTTCTATTTTTTTACAGCTCATTCTTCCTCTTTTCATGGTTTTTGGTTTTTTCTGTTTTGAGAAAATGACCCTCTTGATGGTAACAAAATTACAAGTCTACATCGTATAAAACAACTAATAATGATTAATGTACTAAGTGCACCCACTCATTTTTCTTAATGCATTTGCAAAGGGAATGAAGCTTCCAATGGAAATTCAACTCATGGAGCTACAATGAGTGATGGTGTTCTACACACACAACGTCAAACTTCATTTTTTTTTTGCTTTTGGAGGAACTGCAAATTCAATTCTTACCCCCAATCATTCTTATTTTTTATTTTCTTTCTACATAAGGTAAAAAAGTAAGAAAGTGAACTCCCTACTTTTTTTAATTCTTTTTTACTTGTTAAGAAAGAAACATGTGTGTATAGAGAGGATGATGGATGTGTGAAAAAAATGCAAGGCAAAACTAACATTTTTCTAAAAAAAAATGGTGCAAGATAACTAGTTCTACAAATTTTGGTAATGACTAATTGTTTTTTTTTCAAATAGTTAAATGTATTTTTTTGTCCATGTACTAATAAGAAATTGATTTTTGTCTTTTATCTAAACTTTAGATTATATAGGTGTTTGTAGTATGAAAATAATTGAAATAAGTCATTTTGTATGTAAAATTGATTCAATTTGAGGTTTCACTTCATCAACCCATTAGAAGTAGTTATAATAGTTATCTGTAATCAAAACAACAATGAATTTTGAAAAAAAACTAACAATTATTTCAATTCCAGAAGAACTCATTCCAATAATTTATATACTATAGATATTTGGATGGTCTAAAATTTGAATAAAGACAAAAATCAATTTCGTGTTATATAGTACATGAAAAAAAAACATATTTAACATCTCATAAAATATTTGGTAACAAAACTAGTTAAAGTTTGATTCCATCCTTGTAAGGCTATTTCATTATTTAATGTGATGTTATGATTGGAAGAAGATCATATATTATAAATAGAGATATAACAGGTAGCAGGAATTTAATTAACAATGGTATCACTATTTGACTAAAGATATTGTTGCATTATTATATGGAACTATTTGAGCTAACGTATATTCCATTTTTCATTGTTACTTTAGCCTTAATATTGTGGTCGCTAGTTACTTCTAGATGCAATAATTTAAAGATGTGATACATGTGATTTTTTTAATTATATAATAAGAAATGGTATATATCCTAGTTTATTTGTTTTATAGTTTTTCTGATAAAGCAAATCATGCCAAGAAATCTAAAGAAAAAAAGTAAAACAGAGTACTTTTCCCCCTTTTTCTACATCATTTATATATACACCTGACTTTAGTGGCCTTGTGGGGTTGTAATAGCTCTTTCTAGTGACAGTTTATTTTGATGGCATTGTTGTGAGGCGTGTGGATGTATGCTTATCATGTCTAGACTTTACAATATGGTCAAACACACAAATTCAAAGCTTCAATCATAAAGCAACACTCATACTTGCAATCAAAAGGTATATATATTATTTTATTGCAAATACAGTCCCACATGGATTAAGAAGAGTCGAGACCAAGAGTAGTTTATATACTCTTTTTTCCCTAAACTCGTTGAGACGTTTTTTAAGAACAAAATCGTGATGGGGCATTGACTTCCAAAATGGACAATATCTCGAATGTGGTGATCGACCCTAGCGAAACTATCTCTTGGACTTGAGGTTGGAACAATGGCGTCATCTTGACCTCGACTCCTGAGTGATGTGGAACAATATATGACTCTGAATGAACCACGGTTATGTCTTGTAAAATCATAAAAATATGAAGAATAATCTTTAACTTTTTTTCTATTATTGTTAAGAATTTGTTAAAGACGATAAGATTATGAGTGAAACTTATTAAACTAAAGTAATTATTGTATTATTTTATCAAATTTTAGTAGAAAATATGAGATTATGAAGTAATCATGTATAATATATTAAATGAATAACTTAATTTATTTTTATTTTTTTTTAATAATACTTTTTTCATGTGGTAACAGAAGATTGTTGTTACTTGAGATGTATGTCTAGCTGAGATGTCAAGTTTCATATTGATGCCTAACATGAGAGTTTCTATATAGATAAAAAAAAGGTGTCAATTCCACCAAAAGTAGGTGTCTCATGTAAGAAGTTGTAGAAGAAATTACTAGTCAATTATATTCTTTTTATGTAAAATAGTAGTAAAAGTATGAAACTCGTGTAATTCTTAAATTGAAGTATCAACACTACAAGAAAATGAGGTAGACTCCACTTCAGTTGCTTTGATAGAAATTATTTTAGATACTAATAATATTTTTAGTTTATAAAATAGTATTTAACTTATTCAATATAGTAATTAATTATTTTTTGTCTATAAAATTAGTTTCTATTTAATATTTTTTTTGTAGTGATATCTCATGAAAAATAAAGTTGAAATCCTCAAACACTAAGTTAATTTCATTGCTTTTGTTAAAACACATTTTTGCAAAATTATCAAGACTACACGATGAGACAATGGTATGGAGTTTGATATAAAAAAAACTACTTTAATTATTAAGGAATAACACATTAAACTAGTTGTACCGAAAATCCTGAGAAAAAGAGATACCGGAAAGGAAACATCAACATATCTTAAACACTGCCCAATCTTTAATTTTTTAGTTAAAACTATCTATGAAATTATGGAATTGTGTTGTGAATTTTGTTGTGCACCTTATAAATTGCATCCCCACTCCTTTTCTCAAGAATGATTCTTCTTTTGAAAGGTTGTATGATAAAATGTTTGACATAACTCAAAAATATAAAATGTTTTGATGCCTTTGCTATGTATCCACTATAATTGCTCAGTTGATCATCAAGCTAAAGTTGGAATCTTTCTTGGTTTTAAACCTAACACAATTTTTTTACAGTTTATGACCTTTTGTGTGTGAAACTCACACACATAGAAGACATGTAGCTACCAAAAAACTAATAACCACCAAACTAGAAAATAAAAGAAAAATTAGGTATAGACAATCTACATGCTAGACGATCAACTCACTATATTCCTTATCCTGAAACACACTAAAAACCAAGTGTAGATTGTCTATACACGAACTTCATGTCAGACGATCTAATCTAAAACATACTAGATGGTCAACATATGAAATACGGACTAGACGATCTATCTAGTATACACTAGACCTTCTATCTAACAACAAATATTAGATCGTCTATTTGATATAAGATAATAGACCGTCTACAAGAATTTTGAGAGCCCCCTCAAGTTAGAGTAAATATTGAGTCTTCCCAAATTGGAACAAAGATTATGAGACATCGAAGGAAGCAGAGCTTTGGTCAATATGTGGGTTTGTTGAAGACTTGAACAAACAGGCAAGAGTTTGATAACCCCTTTATGAAGTTTTTCTCTGATAATGTGACAATCAATTTCTATATGCTTGGTGTGTTAACGGAAAATTAAATGGTAGTTGTCACTGTACAAGAGAGATTGTTGTGTGTGATGCATTTTAGAATCTTGCATCAAAGTAGGTGAGTCATTGGATTTTACAAGTTGATGAGACAAAAGAGCCTTATACTTAGCTTTAGATGAACTTCTATATATAATAGGTTGTTTCTATGAGTTTTAGAAAATGGGTGGATGACCAAGATAAACAATGTAGGCACTTACAAATCTTCTTGTATTTGTACATCCCGACCCATTAGTGTCATTATATCACTATCAACAATAGAAAAGATTTTTTGATAAAAATTGACTTAAGTGATACACATTATGTGTAATATCAACCCTTGTGTTGGTCATGAATTTAATTTAGATAGTCATTCTAATTTAAATTTAAATAGCCATTATAATATGAATATGAATTTATGGTTAAGAATTATAAGTATCCCAATCTAAATCACACAATACCACTCGACAAGCACTTTTGATTCGGGAAATACTATAAAACATAACTTTCAACAAGAAAAAAAGAAGAAGAAAATGTAACCTTAATAGAAGAATCTCTTCCTTGTTTTCTCCAACATAACTTAGAAGAGAGGCATTCCCTTAATTTATGCAAAATTACTTAATATTGTGTTCACACCAGTTAAATCTATTGGGCAAAAGTGGCCTCTAAGAAATATTTAGGCTTAGTCTAAGACCAGCATGTGTGTATGTTACTTGTGGTTAAGCACACGATGAAATTATGTTCAAATGTTATACCATTAAATGAAAACATCTTCAGATAAATGGATCTTAAACATATTCACGAAAATGTAATTTTATTTATGTTTTAAAAAAAATCCTTTATTAAAGAATGAAAAATTACTTTAATAGTCTCAATTGATTAGTGAAACTATTAATCAGGAAGACTTTTGTACAAAATGAAAATATTCAAATACATCATTGGAGTCAATCATCGCATCTGAAATATTATCTGTTTTGAAGATCGATCACGATTTTATCTTTAAAAACGTTTCATAAATTAAAAAAATTAAAAATATATAAATTATTTTTGAACTCGACTTTTAAACAACGGTACCAAACGCTGCGCTCGTAACGTGAATTCCCTGATCAAATAACACTATTTTCTTTGAGCTACGAAAAAGGAAAGAAAATTAAAAAATTCCATATTGGTGTCAAAAAAGTAAATAGCACTTGCCACTTCTTTTGGTAATACTTTGATCAATTTTCACCTACTATTCACCACAATAAATATAATTGCAATTTATGATGTGGTGGTCTACTGGTAGAATCTTTGTGCGAATGAATATTGTGAATATGGTAAGTTTTGGTAACCCTGAAAATTTAAAACTATATGAATTGATGAAAGGTATTCAGCCATAGCCCTAGGAGTTTTTTTTCTTCTTAAACTTCAACCTTAAAGGGCACATTTATTGTTCACCTTCATAAAAAGGGAAACTATATATCCATATAGTAAATTTATACAACAATTCAGAGAGAAAGAAATGCGAAATAATACAAAAGATTGAGAGAGAAAAAAACCCTAATAATGTTTTCAAAAACCCTATTTGAATCTCATTTTTGGCACATCATTAAACATAGCTGCCAAAAGTGGTTTAAACAATTTTTGTGGACACTGCTCTCACGTCTAACACGACATTATTGGAAGAAAACGAAGGGTAGGTGCACTCAATTACAAATAGTGACTTTTGCTTCAATAATTGAGAAGTAGCCTTAAACCATTTTTCTTACACCTGTTTGAGCATGGCAAGATTGTTTTCCCCACCAACAAAGGAACTCATTTCAAAAATGGTGTATGTTCATGTGACCCCATCAAATAGCTGTAAGATATCAAGCCAAAAGGACCCATTGTTTTTGCTTACCACCCTTGGCTTCTAGCTAGTACTATATTTTACTTCCTTTCTTATGACTCATAAAGTATTACAAAAGATAATATGTTAAACTATATATTTGTGGGTGATAGGATACTGTATGGTCCGATAAATCTAATAAACTCTTGTTATGATAGACTTTAAATCATTCTGGTATCATATTTATTGGTAAACTTTAAGTTTAACTCAATCTTATCAAACTCACTTATAAAATGAGATTTGTACGTATTATTATATATTATAATTTTGTTATTATCTCTAATCAATCTGAGATCTCCAACACGTATAATTGATTAAAATTAAAGTATTATTTAGTTGGCCACTTATAGATAAAATTAGTAGCAATAGAGTACGGAACAAACTTACTAGGGATTGTTATGTGTATGTATTGTGTTTTGCTCTTTTTTGACTGAAGATTGGGTATAAGAGTCTTGATTGAATTTTATGAGGGTTACTGAATCCTTTTAATGTCGCCTATCCTTTATTTTCATGTATATCCTTGAGGATTGGTTTGTTGTTTTGTAGAGTCTGATAATGTTGAGTAGGTTCGTTCGGACCATTTTTTGTATGAGAGTTGAAATATCCCTGAACTAACTCTTTTTATTTTATTTATTTTTTTTAGATAAAAATAAAAAATTTGTGGGATTTTTTTGTTTTTATAGCCTTATGGGTGGTGGATATTCTTTTGGTGACTATTTTATTATGTTCTTGGTGCCTTTCTTAGCGTATCTAAGAAATAATTAATCATCCAATCAATTCGTGCATAATGGAACTTTGTTTTAACTGGTCATTCATGTGCATCTTGTGCTAACAATTTTTTTAATGGGAAACTCTGTGTTGCACTGCATGTCAAACAGCTATGGTTGATGCATTTTGACCCAATTAGGTTATAAAAACACATTTTTATTAAGATGATGCTATTCCTTTTCGTTTCACACAAGCTCTTTTATCCAAAAGTTGACTCTAATTAATAAAGGAATTATTTGGGAATTACAACATAGTTAAGACTATGACTGGTTTGCTTAATAGAAAAATTAACGTTTTCTCTAAATAAAACATCTCAAAATATTTTATTTTTTTACAATTTATTATGTATTTAACCTGTTTAAGATATGATGTTCCAACATGCTCATCAACCAAAAAAACAATTATGGTCTTATCATTTGATCTAGTTTTCTGTATATGATAAGATGTGAAAGGGTGCACTATTTTTCATGTAACTTTATCAGCTTTTTTTGGAGGATTCTGATGACGTGATTAATACCATGAAATCTAATATACTCACTACACAAATATACACAATTGTTTTATTTTAAGAGGGACTTTTTTTTATTAAGGGTTAGAAAATTCCTGATATTTTTTGTGATTTTTTAATAAATCGTAAGATTTTTTTTTTTCTTTATTTTTAAGTTTTTTTTTGGAGAGCAATGTTTTTTTTTAATATATTTTCACACATTTTTGAAAGAGGCATTCCAAACCC
This sequence comes from Phaseolus vulgaris, assembly GCF_051622355.1. Taxonomy (NCBI): domain Eukaryota; kingdom Viridiplantae; phylum Streptophyta; class Magnoliopsida; order Fabales; family Fabaceae; genus Phaseolus; species Phaseolus vulgaris. The sequence goes on from NC_143501.1 coordinate 49,811,787, forward strand.
TATCATTTTTATCTCTGCAAGTTCATCTATCCTTGTTTTCTCTTATTTTCATTTTTTATCGTTTAGTTATTTTTTAAAGTAACAAAGATTTAGAAAAGTCTAGAAAAGTCCTGAAAATAATAAGATTGAAAGAATCAAAAAATTAATTATTCAAAATCACTGATAACTTATTAGCAACACTACACTGACTCTTTTTTAAAAAAAAGGACAAATCACAGAAAACGAATCTATAATAAAAATTAAAATTGTCGAAAATACTAAATATAATACTAAAAATATTTTTTTTGGTGTCAATCCTAACTAGCTAGTGATAGAAAATTCAACAACTCAACTAATAATTATTTATCATAAATCCAATTCTAATGTCTATCATGATTTAGATTTAAGACCAATGTTTAATTTGTTTTCCAAGGAAAAGACTAACTTGGATTCCATGGTCACATGCCTCTGCATATGGTTGCAAGTGCTTCAGTGGTTTGCTTCAATTTCCAACAAAACACCCATAAATCATAATTAGATGCAACAGATAAAACTGTGGCTGAAAGTATTAGTGACAGATATTAGTTGTCATTAATAGTTGTTAACTAAAAGGTGGCTCATAAATCGCATCTCAGCATAGAATCTGTTGAAAGAGTTTGACTTCAAAACCCTAATGAAAAAGAAAATAAAATAATCACCCTTTACACTATCACTGCTTAATTTTTTATTCTAACACTATTTGACTCTAATTATAATAATTAATCATCAATCTTATAATGCCTTAACCTAATGAAGTACTAGCCACTAGGAGTGGCAATAAAGTGTAACTAATACAACAATAGGACACAAAAATAGGATATTTGAATGACATCCTTATTTTTGGTAATTTTATATATACAAAATAAAAAAATATAAAAGTATTTAAGCCTAATAAATAATATTAAATTTGCATAGCACTAACCCTTTCACCACCTCACCCTCCACAACTTTCTTCCATCCTTCGGACCTCCCCAAATAAACTCCAATCATCTCACTATGATAGTTTATAATTGGGAGGAATTTTTATAAAAGGAAGGCAACTTTTGTTCTTTTTTTTATCAAAATAAGGTTGTTTTAGAAAAAATTACAGATATAAAAAAATTTATTAATGCAACACAATTTTATTGTGAAAAAAAAAGTCGTGTTAAGGTGTTAGGATTTCAGTTTTTTTTTTTCAACAATAAATAAATTAAATAAAGAGAAACATTTTAGAAGTGTTTCAATTCTTATACATTTAAAATTCAAGGCCTCTTTTATTTTCACAGTTGGACAATACCAAACTGCAGATGAACAATAATAAAAACATAAAAGTTTCATATATAACTAATAATACAGTAGTTTCATATTTCTAAGTCTATACTACCAATAAATCTTGTGTCTCACCAATGCCATTTCATTCAAAAAGTATCACTGCACTGTGTAATCAATATGTATAATTATGCCTGCACTTCGGTTTAACTAGTTTAAACTAAAATTATGTCATATCGACACAATTTCATCTTAATACGTCAAATTTCGTGTGAATTTTAATATGATTTTTTCATAATAAAATCGTATCACATTGATATGATTTCTTTCATCCATAATTTTCTAAAGAACCAACACTTTTTTAGGGAAAAAAATTCACTCTCATAAAAAAAACTGTTTACTTATATGTTTGAGAAAACATATTGGTGTGGTTGTATTATGTAAAGGCACGAGGTTGTGGTTGAAAGTCTTTTGTGTAGTCTTTATGGGATAGAGGAAGAGACTTGTCATCATCTGTTTTTTTAATGCATAATTATTTGGATCGTATGGAGTCATTGTTTGGCTTGGTGTAATGTCAGTGAGTCACAATGATCCACTGTTAAATTTTTTTCAGTTTAGGTTGTGTAACGTCTCTGATTCTATTAATGATGTTTGGGGAGAGCAATTTAGATCACAGTAGTTAGCGAGATTTGGAAGCACAAAATAATGTCATTTTCAAAGGAGGGTGGTTGATTGTTTAGAAATATTTTATATAATTCAATTAAAAACGTAATCTTGAGTTACTTCTAAGTCACATTTTAGTTTTTTTTCCTACTCTGACCGATGTCTTGATCCATTGGTTTATATGAGGTTGATTAAGTGATGTAATTTTGTTGGATAGTTCTAGAATTGATGTTATGATTTCATATTTAATTTGTTATTTATTGATGATAAAAAAAATATTTGATGTGTGGAGAAATATTGAATTTATATTTTTAAAATAGGTTATCCTCTTATATTTTGTAGCATTGTAAGTCCCTAAAAGTGGTTGAGGTGATTTGATGGGAATGGGATGGGAGAGGGTAGAAAGCATCTCTCTCTCTAAAGAAGGGTATGCTATCTTATTCCCACAGGACAACTCTTGTACCCCAACGCACGAATCCGATCTTGGGACCTCATATCACAATAGGACAATCAGTCAACAGTGATATCTCATAATTCTACATTTTCTTCCAAATTTCTATTATTTTTCATTGTCAGATTTTCATAATTTTATCAATCTAAAGATTCTCATATCACCTCGTGTCTTTCTTTCTGCTTAACTCATTTCTACAAAAATAAAACTCCAAAAATCTGGAAAAATAACTTTTATTGCTTCTTCTATGAGTGTGAAAAAACAAAGAAAAACGAAATTACCTTCATTTTTTAATACTATCTGTAATGTGAAATTACTCATGTAAAAAAAAATTGTTTGTCATCATACAATAGTATGGTAGTTTAATATATTAAAAAATTCAAAAAAAATCACAATTAAAGCGCACATAAAGAATAAAAAAAAATTGAAAACAATACGATATATATATATATATATATATAATATAATCAATAATCAGTTATAATATAATCAATTATCAAAAGTTATATATATAAGATAAGTAATAAATTGGATATATAACGTAATTTATATATATATAGACACATACGATATTAATAAAATAAATTTTTCAATCGACTTTTTAAATCTTTTACAATATTAAAAAAAAATTAACAAAATCTATTTTCAACCATTTTGTATGTATATGTAATATCAAATAATTTGTTTTTTTTTTCTATTGAATTCACACATCATAACAAGAATACAAATAACTAATTATTCTTTATTTTCAATTAATTTTAATTATAGTATTTTTCTATAGGGGAGTTCATCGGTGGTTTTTCTGCTTTTCTTGATGTTCAACTATGTTTGTTGTGTTTTATTGATTTATTTGTGCTACGGAAAAAGCTTAGGAGATGAAATTTACTAATGTATGGTTTGAATGTGATTCTGCTTTAGTTTGTATTGCATTTACCGTTAGGACTAATGTTCCATCGTCGATGGAATACTTGTCTTAATTATTGTGAAAAAATTTGTGTGTTGATAAGTTGGTTAATTTAGAATTTATTAATAGAGAATCATTTCATTGGTATAATAGACTTTCATTTAATTTGTTCTTAGAATTCTTTATGAATAAATATTGTCTATTTATGTATCGCTCTTGTTAACATATGACTTTTGGTCTAGTCTTCCCTTTTTTTTTTCTTTTAATAATTTTTTTATGTGATAGCAGATAATTGTTGTTATTTGAGGTGTCAGCCTAGCTTAAATGTCAAATTACTTAATAATACCTAACATGAGAACTTTTAATAAAAAATAATAATTTAACCATAAAATAAAATTTTAATCTTACAATTTCATTCAACTAATCTTGTGTAACAATCACAATCATCACATTGCAAACAATTTTTTATCTATTTTTTCTTTAATCCAAACAAACTCATTTTTTCTTTATTTTCCATGAAATCCATTCACTCCTTAAAACAAAACAAAAGAAAAGGACGCAGTTCTACTTTACAAGACATTAGTATTTTATATACAAGTAGGTTGGTTGTCATAAATTTTTTGGTGTATTCATGATAATGATGTATCTTTAAAGTCGAGGTTAAAAGAAGATGAACACTGATAAGAGTAGCTATAAAGTTTTATTCTGCTCTTCATCATATCATGATCAATTTCAGTAGCAGCTGACACCTGGGAACTTGATTTATTTGAAAAATAAATGGGACATTGCATTAGTTGAAATTAATTAATATGTAATCACAAAAATGGAACTTTCAAATTAATGCAAGAGTCTTGATAGATCCTAGTTCCCCAACGCCATTCTTTAATTTTTCAGCTGTTTCTTTTCCTTCAAAACCAGTAAAATTAACAACAAAAAAAGTCACTGTTCTCTTCTGTTCTTCTGTGTTTCAAAGTGGTCCAAAATATATATGTATCTATATCTTTTCCACCCTCTTTCATTCAAAGCCCTTGTCTCATCCCCTACCAACATAACTAGTCAATTCAATGGATTCAAGACCCCAGTGGATTTTAAGCAATAATTTCAGAAAAATTGTACTACTATTTCTTTCAATAAAAAAAATCATTAAATGGAAATTAATTTTAGAGATAAAAAATAATTATTTGTTATATTGAATAAATTAGATACTATTTTAAAAGCTTAAAAAATTATTGGTATCTAAATTAGTTTTTATTATTGATTCATAGTTTCTAAATTTATATCTAATTAGCTACCAAATTTTTTGCTACCAAATTTAGAATATAAATAATTGGTAGTTAAAATCTTGATAGCTAATTAGATACCATTTAAAAACTATTTATCAATAATATAAACTAATTTAGAAATTAATAATTTTTTTAGTTTTTAAAATAGTATCTAATAACTAAATATTTTTAGTCTCTAAAATTCGAAATTGATTTCTATTTGATGATTTTTTTAGTAGTGTTCTCAACACTTCTTAAATGTGTATATGGTGAATAATTTTATTCCTACCCTCTATTCTAAAGTGTAAAAAAAAAATGATACTATAAGCTATGTGTGTGGTTGCATGAGTATCATTATTGCAATTGGTAACATGTAATTATTGCATAATAACCTTGTTTAAAAGTGTTGTGAGTGTAAGTTTCTTCCACTTTCTATGGTAGCTAATAAATGGTATGAAATTAGAGGCTTTTCTACAAATAAAGGAACTTGGGCATGGTGAAGGCAATAATTTGAGATATATAATGGAAGGGTAATTAATGAATGGGGTGCCTTTCATACAGGAAGTTGTTGGGTACTAATCAGATGGGGACACAAAACCATTGCCTTCTGTTATGTGCCCACACACTTCACCTATTCAATTTTATATGCTTTTCTTTATTTCAACACTTCACTTCCTAGATTCCATCCTCTCCTCATACTTATTACTTAGGATTTTTATTAGGTTAAATATCTTAATGCAAAATTAGTTTTTTCTTTCTGTTTCGATTTTAAATTCTAGAGATAACATCGCTAAGTTCAATGATCATATCCGAGATATTGTTCGTTTTGGAGGTCAGTGTTTCGTCACGGTTTTATCCTTAAAAAACATCTCGGCAGGTTAAGGAGGAAGATGTATTTAAACTGCCCTTAACCTCGAATTCTCAGCTCGAATTCTAAGCGATGTAAGACTATATTTTGAATGTACCCAAACCGTCTCAGTCCAAACTTTAGACCTCCTCGAGACTTGTAGTAAAAAAACTATTAAGTTTTTTTTTAAGTGACAAACAGATTTCATGTTGATTCATCACTCACATAAATATTATAATATAATTCACGATGAAATTCATTTCTCACGTAAAAACAATATGTAAATAGTCATTCCAATAGTTTCTTTAGAATGAGTATAGAGGAGGTCTAAAATTTTGGATTATGTTGAAAATCGATTTTGCGTGAAAATACTGTAATGAAAAATATATTTAACTCAATTTTATTTTTATTATGAAGGGCATTTCAAAAATAGTTTTACATTGTTTTAAATATTAAGAGAAAACCATAAAATCCAACATGGTTAGCATAAATAGAGCACATCATAATGCAAGTACCACCATTTTTCTTTCTAACAAAGAGAGTTGACATTATCTAAAACTAACACATAATTAGATGCTATTAATTAGAGGTAAATGCATGTTAAGAAACACTGCTATATGTAGGAATGAATAGCTTAAAGGAGAACAACAATAACGTTTGTTTGCAGCTTCAATCACAAAACAGTGAAGTACTGTTTAAGAACAGAAAGCTTCCGAGCACAAACTCAGATATGCCTGTTTCCATATATATCAAATATAATTATGAATTTTGTTTTTTTCAATCATGCTATATTTTGTAACACAATAAGATTTATGTTGTAGATTATACATGGTTTAATATCTAATAATTAAATTTAATGAAAATTAAATCTTGTGACTCCTCGACATATGATGATGAAATTCTTACAAAATTTGTCTATAATATGTTTTAAGAAAACATATTAATTGAACAAATCATGCTATTTTAATATTTTTTTGAAAAGCTTCAATCATACATGTTCCGACCTCAAGTTCAAGAGATAATATTGGTAAGATCAATCACCGCATTCGAACTATTATCTGTTTTAAAGGTCAAAAATTGGCATCGTTTGTGGAAACGAAAATGTGTCAGAAGCCCTTCAACTAGGGGAATTCACTTTCTTTAGATTTCGATTGGAACTTGTTCCAATACGTCAATATAATCTTAAATCGTTCAAGAGTCAAGGAATCAAGAATAATGACAGTTTATAATCTTCTTCTTCCTCCAACCCACATATGCATTTTAAAGATAAAACCGTGATAAAACACAAATCTTCTCGTACTTAAAGTCAAAACAATGATAAAGATTATTTTAAAAGAATTTTTTTTTTCGATAAACTCTAATTTCTCTTCAATTCTGATTAATTATCTTTCTCTTTCATTTTTTTTTTCTCCCTGTTCAAAACACAACAACAGTGATTGTGTTAGAATATGATTGTGTTTTGTCTGAATGTGTTTTCTATGGAGAAAGGTCAATGGTGGTTTGATAAAGCAGAAAATCCTTGTCACTGTGTGCTGGGTCTAGTTACAGGGATAAAGCATAAAGTCTGTGCGATTGAAAATGACCAAACAATTGCATTTCTATTTGGCATATTTTTGTAATGAATTCTTCTTGGTAGAACACATTCTTTAATTGATATAAAATTCTTGGTTAAAATGAATTCAATGCTATTTTAATTATATTCAACAGTTTAAATTTAATCTATAGTTTAACAAAATTAAGTTATTTCTTTTTACTTTAAAAAGAAAGAAAACAAATATATAAAATAATCAGAAAAAACTATGTCTATTCTTAAAAAATCTTAAATTAAATAAACGTATAATATATTTTTTTTAATTTTCTCTCTATTTTATTTTCAAAAAAAATGGGCACATTTAATTAAATAGAAAAAAAAATAATAAGAAGTGAAAAAAAAAATGTAAAAGACATTTAGGTGTATGGAAAGATAAAAGATTATTAAAGACCTTATTTTTTTTTATTACTTCAAAAGAAAATATTAAGTTTTTATATTAAAAAAAGGGTAATTTTATAGATAAACCTTATTCAAATGAATTCACCATTTATTATAATTTCATAGTTTGTTGAAGATGCTATCTTGAAAAGGAATAAAGTCAAATAAACACAAGTGAAGTGTAATTTTTACCTTAAAAATTGATTTCTAAAGTTTGTTGAAGATCCTATTTTGAAGAGGAATAAAATCAAAATAAATACAAGTGAAGTTTAATTTTTACCTTAAAAATTAATTTTTTTAGTTGTTTAAATTTAAATTTACTTTTTAATATGTGTTATAGATGTAAGTCAACTAGAAATAACATCCAAATGTAATATATAAATAATATACATTTCTCATCTTATAATTATACTTAATATTAATTAAGATAATCTCTAGTATATATCTAGAAACTAAAACATTTTCAGAGTCCGACAATAGATTAGTGTATACAAATTAAAAAAAGAGAAATTGTAAATATTAAATATACTTTTTTGTCATAATGGTTGACGAAAAAATTAAAAACAAATTAGTTATTTTATTTGTTTTAATTAATATTTTTAAGGATTATTCCACTTACCTCAATTGAAAGCAATGGGACCCATTTTCTTTCATTATTACTAGGTGAAGGAAACTTCGAGGAGCAACATATACCTCCCAAATTTCTTTTATCCTTATGTCAAAGCATTTGAATAGCTAGCTAGGTTATAGAGGTAAAAAAGGTTAATTTAAGACACAAACCACACTTTAAAACCTCTTCCAATGCCTCCAACTTCATGATATTCCTATTAAAAAAACACTTTAAAACGTACCATTTATAAGAATTAAATATATTTTTCGTAGATATTTTTTACAAAATCAAAATAATAACGAATTTTAAAAAATATATCAATTTTAAAAAATTCTAACAATTATTTCGCATACAAAATAATTAATTCCAATCAATTACATAAAACAAGTATCTAAATAATTTATAATTTGAGTAAGAGAAAAAAAATCAAATGAACAAAAACATATTTAGTCCAATTTATAATTATCTTTAACTTAATTTGTTTTTTTTTATATTATTAGTTCTTTTTAACATATATTTTTTAGTTTGTTCTAAAAAATGGTGAATTAACCATCAAAATGAGAAATAATACTTTATATATATAATATTTATAAAAGAGATGCAAAAGGGATTTTACCCATCCTGGGACAGTTATGATGATAAGGTGGTAGATATTTGACATATTTGCCATTAAAACAAGGAAGAAACAGTAGTTTTCTCATGGATTACAACAAAGCATTACGATATATGATTACATATGGATTTTGTTTTAACATATATATTTAATGTTTTGTCCTTTCTGAAAGTGGGCCAAAGAGTAAAGTAGGTCTTATTCAGTTGCAGTGAGAAGATTTAAAGTGAACAAGACTCTAAAAAGTTTGGTCATGTTTTTACTTTTCTTAACTTTGTGTAAATTCAGGATATGTTTTTGACCTTTTATTGCGTTTATAAATTATTGTACAAATAGAACTTATGCATGCATGTGATCTTTTAGATTTTTTAATTAATACTAATCTCAATGGAGCTATAATGAATTAGATAATTAGGTTAGCTATATGATATAGTCAAATTTGAACTTCAATGCTTATGGTTTGTAGGTATAAAGAGAATTATTTATTAATATTTGTCAACATCAGATTATAAGACTAACATAATAATTTCCCATTAATACGTAATATCTAGGAATGATAATTCGTGTTTTTAAGAGAGTTAGCTTTTTGAAGCAGTTTGAAGTAATAGATTGGTACTATTAGTGTTGGCAGTGGAAGTGGTAGAATGTTGGCAATTGAAGGTTTTTTTTTAGATTTATTATCTTAGGAGTGAGAAGTGTATGTTTTTATGTTGTGTATAATGGTTGGACTATTTTTAAGTGAATAATATTTATTTAATTTTTCTTGTCAATAGAAAAAATGATTTTCGCTGTTATTTTCTTTAAACGAGATACACATGTCTATTATTCGCATTCCTTGCATCATTACCTTAAGTGCATGAGATCAAGATGACTAATTCTCAGACGATTCACAACCTCCAACCTTAAACTGTAAAACGCAAAAAGGTTCCTCAAAGTTTAAATGATTATTAATTCTGATTTTATTATTTATTACCCTTAAACTATTTTACCGTTATATTGCATTGATGGTCTGTTTACGGTTAGTATTCTTATTTTATAACTTCTAGTAATTGTAATTTTATTATATATATAATTAAGTAAATCAAAATGAATAAGATCAATATTACAATTTTATGCAATTATCGTCAATCAGTTGCTAAAACCTTCTGCTTTCTCTTATTTTCTTCCATTAGTTCCTACACAAACATCAACCAAAACAATCCAAATTCACATACCTCAAATTGTATCGTGGTAAAACTTTAAGTTATCCCAACAAAACTCTATATTTCACATTATAATACATGCACGCATCTTTAAAGCATAATAGATTCACCAAAGAGTTATAAGGAAAAATAATAGAAAAAGGAAACTTTTTCTCTTAGGGTGGGAAGAATGGCAAATTTGTGAAGCAAGCAATAGAAGAACATGAACCACAACACCACCACCACCCCTTTTTCTTCCACAAAAACGCCTGAAAACTCGTTACTCCTTAAACCATCATCATTTATAATTGCTTTTTAACAAAAAATTTGACTCCAAACTTGATTCAAAACAAAAGAAAAAAAATAGAATAACGTAAAATCAAGGGTACACAAGCACATGTGCATGCAATGCAAAATATGAGAGAGGAACACTTGTTATTGACGTTGGGGTTTTAACCTCGCAAGGGAAGTGGCCACGGCGTCGCCGAAGGAACCGTCTAAGTTTATATTTATGTTTTATTATCAATATAGATAAATCAATTCAATTTTATTTTATTTATGCTGAATGTGTAGGTTTCTGTGTTACTGTGGAAATAAATAATAAATAATAAATAAATAAATAAATAAATAAATAAATAAAAATGGGTTACGTGAATAATAGTGTGATGATGAGAGGTTGTGGTGAGAAAGATTTTTGAGAATGGTGAGTGTGACCAATCAACAGTGTCTGTCGGCATTGTAAGCGTCACAGCACGTGTAGTGTCACTCTCAATGGCTTATTAGGTACCGTAATAACGTTTTCATATTCTGGATTTAGTGCTCCTATGTTACTGTCTTTTTTAAATATATTAAAAATATTTTTAAAATACGAAAAGTAGTATACTTTTAAAACTACGGTAGAAGAATAACATTAAATACCTAGTAAATAATCCAAATTTCATAATAACCCACTATTTTTGTATAAATAAAATGAAAGTAAAACTATTAAAATATTAAATTAATTATTAGGGTTGTGTATTAAATTTAAAAAATCACTACATTTTCTTTATTTTTTAATTAAAAATATGTTTCCATCGTCTGCATAAATATTGTAAATGATTCATATTAAGATTAATATGAAATTATATATTTACATTTAGAAGATTTTTTTAAATAATAACCAATTTATTTTCTGTAAGAGTCTTCAAGAAATAGACACCTACTATGTACTTTACGCACTTTTAAAATGTGACTAATGACAGAAAATAAAAGAAAAGTACGTGCTATAGGATTTTTTAACAAAATTTATATAATATATTATTAGTATAAATATATATATATATATATTATTAATTTTTTATTTTTTTTTCTGTAATGATAATTCTGAACATTATCTTGGAAAAAAAAAGATGCACTGGACATAGCTTTTTAATGACAAGCTAAAAAATATCTCTCTCAATTATCTCAAATTGTTTTTTTTATCTTTATACATGCACGTTTTATTTTCTTAACTGCTTGTATGTTTTTAATATAAAAAAAATTATTTTATGATTAATTAAGTTGTTTATTATAAATCTAAAACATAACTTATATGTTAAAAAATAGTTCATTATTATGAAAATTGATTACAATATATTTATATATTTTTTAAATATTATTTAATATAATTGTAATTATGTAAAAACTATTTTTTTTTCTATGCAATTAAGGACAACTTAAAACTAGTTTGATAAAAAATTATAAGGAAAATAGAAAGATTTAATTTGATAATATACATTACAGAAAATCAAGGACAACACCAAAATTTTAATACATAAATTAAAAAAAACCTTAAAAAGAAATCAGCGATAAAATAATATGATCTCAAAATCAACTCTAAAAATTATCTTAACATAAATAATCACATACCTTTAAAACTACGGTAGAAGAATAACATTAAATACCTAGTAAATAATCCAAATTTCATAATAACCCACTATTTTTATATAAATAAAATGAAAGTAAAAGTATTAAAAAATTAAATTAATTATTAGGGTTATATATTAAATTTAAAAAATCACTACATTTTTTAATATAAAAAACGTTGTTGATAAAAGTATATTTATTTGTTGTTAATAAAAACTTGTGTATAAATTATACACTGAAAATATAAATATGTTAAAATAAATTATATTAAATCTCATGAGAATATTTTTTATGATAGATACTCGATTTTTTTTTGTTCTATCAAAATATATATTTTAAAATAAATCATTTTACTTTGTATTAATTATGTAAATATATTGTTTCTATGACTAATGGTTACTATACATTTACTTGATTTTGTCAATTCCAAAATGACAGAAACTTCACATAGGACAGTTGTGGTTACAATTATAGAGTGACAAATTTGTCTTATTAACAATATTATAAGATTTTTTTGAAAAACGTGAATGATTATGTACATATTTTTATTTATATTCTAATAATTATGTTTATTTTAAATTATTAAAATATATATATAATTTATTAAGTAATCTAAAAATCTTGTATTTACTAGTTCGTCTTTATTTTTTTTCTTTTCTTACTCAATTCTTGTTCATTTTCATTACGTATTTTTTTTTTAATTTTAAATTAAATGGTTTATTGTATTTCAAGAAAAATAAACCCTAATTTAAATAAATCCTAATTTTTTTAATAGTATTATATATTGTCTGCAAAAACATACATAATTTTTGGTGAAAGATATACACATGATTTTGCTAACACTACAAGAAAATTATAAAATAGAAAACAATTTTATATACCAAAAATAATTAGTTACTATAATGACTAAATTATTTTAGAGACTAAAAAAAATTTTGATTTCTAAATTAGTTTTTATTATTATTAAATAGTTTTTAAATTGGTATTAATTAGCTAACAAGGTTTTAACTACCAATTATTTAGATTCTAAACTTGATAGAAAAAATCTTGGTAACTAATTAAATACCAATTTAAAAATTATTTAATAATAATAGAAATTAATTTAAAAATTAAAAAAAATTCTAAAATAATCTCTAATTTATTTACTAAAATTAATTTCTATTTACGAGACATAATGAATTGACATCTAAATATCTTATGACCATGCTTCCACCACAATCTAATCATCTTGTCACATGACTTGGATTACATAAATATTATTTTCTTTAGAACTTTTAATTCTTCAATCATAATTTTATCCCTAAAAGGTAGATAAATGAATTAAAATTTTAAAAAAAATATACATATATATAGATTATATAAAGTATTCTTTATCTTGAATCTTATTAAGTGGCATAAGTTCTCAACAATATATAAACTACATTTGTTAATGGGCAATCTTTTTTATTTTTTATATGGGTTTGTTCTTACCTTTTAAGCTAGCAAAATACGACTTTGATTGAAGCACATAGAACATATGGAAAATGATTGTGTACCTGTATGGATATTGGGGACTGAGTAATGTTGATCCACGTCGATACAAGGTGTCTTCTTCACTCTTGGTTGTCCTATTCTTCAAGTCTTCTTTCTCTTCGCGTGCTTCGGTCGGCTGGCGGGGGTACCTGCGATTGCACTCCGACGCTCAAGTCAGCGATGGTGCTCAAGTGAGAATTCTCTGATAGTATGGAAAACGTACCTTTCCCCCCTTTTCAGAAGTCCCTTTAGTAGGTTGACCTGGGCCTTGGCCATGTGGGCCAATCAGTTGATGGTTAGAGACATGCTTAGTGGTCTTTGGGTCGTGCCTGGTGGTTTCCTGAAAACCAGGGGAGTGGTCTAGAGGACGTGTTTTTACTTCGTCAATGGTTGTTATAACTGCTCTTTTCTACACGTGTAACCACGTTCTGGATTAAATTAGATTTATTCGACATAAACCACTCGTTCGTCCGGCTAGAGGTCATGGAAGGACGAAGAGTCGTATAAGACGCAGAGTTTTGTGATGATTTTACCATGAGTATCCTGCGGTCGTCCGGTGCGGACCGGTACACTTGCCCCCCAGGCTCGAGGTCATGGAAGGACGAAGAGTCGTATGAGACGCAGGGGTTTTCTACACGTGTAACCACGTTCTGGATTAAATTAGATTTATTCGACATAAACCACTCGTTCGTCCGGCTAGAGGTCATGGAAGGACGAAGAGTCGTATAAGACGCAGGGTTTTGTGATGATTTTACCATGAATATCCTGCGGTCGTCCGGTGCGGACCGGTACACTTGCCCCCCAGGCTCGAGGTCATGGAAGGACGAAGAGTCGTATGAGACGCAGGGGTTTTTGTGATAATTTTACCATGAGTACCCTGCGGTCGTCCGGTGCACGAAATCTATTCTATAATGCTGCTGGAGGCACAAAATTTCCATTCTATTGGACGGAGAATCCCACCTCTCTTGACCATCGGCTTTGGGAATCTTTGTCTCCCATCGACCAAGAAATTTTGATGGTCGTGAATCAACTACCGTGTAGGCTCCCTACGTGGGAACTGATAGCTCTTTATGGGTCGTCCAAGCAGTAGGCGGAACTAAAAGGTGAGCACCTTCTTCTTGCGGTCGTTCGGCTAATAGCGTATCTGTTTCTTACTTTCGTGTTTATGTTGCAGAGATTGTTGTGAGCATAGATCCGGGTTTTGAAGAAGTATATGATTCGGATAGCCGTAGTTATATAATCTCGACCGAATGAACGGTTAATTAATAAATAATTTCGATTTCTGACCAAGGTTGGTGAATAACGTTGAAGTTATAATTCGTTATATATTCTGGCCGAACGCACGGTTAATGAATTAATAGATAATTCGGATGCCGGACGAGGCATAAATAATTCGGATTACCTTAAAGTAATAAGATAATTCTGATGCCGGACGAGGCATAAATAATTCTGATTACATTAAAGTAATAAGATAATTCTGATGTCGGACGAGGCATAAATAATTCTGAATAATTCTGATGCCGAACGAGGCATAAATAATTTCGATTTCTGACCAAGGTTGGTGAATAACGTTTAAGTTATAATTCGGATAACTTTCGTTATGTATTCCGACCGAATGAACGGTGAATTAATTGAATTTCTGACCAAGATTGGTGAATAACGTTTAAGTTATAATTCGGATAACTTTCGTTATGTATTCCGACCGAATGAACGGTGAATTAACTGAATTTCTGACCAAGATTGGTGATTTAAAGTGCCTCGTTAAAACCTTCTCGGTAGAAAACCCTCCTTAGGGATAAAACTACCGAGCGAGGAAAGAGTGCACTAAGTTTATTCATCAACTGTAATAGAATTTGAGATGCGTGGCATTCCACGTTCTCGATACAGATTTTCCTGACAAATATTCTAAGTAATAAGCTCCTCCTGTTGCTGTGTCGGAGATGCGGAACGGACCTTCCCAATTGCTTGAAAACTTTCCTCCGTCCTTCCGGGCGTCGCTGCGCATGCGCCAAACTAGATCTCCTTTCTGATAGCTTCGTGGCTTCACTTTGGAGTTGTACCTTCGTGCTGCTCGTATCTTGCATGTTTCTTCCCTTATCTTGCATTTGTCCCTTAATTCATTGATGAGGTCGAGGCCGACTAGTAGACTTTCCTTGTTTAAGTCTAGGTCTAACGTCTGTCGGCGTAGTGAAGGCTCGCCGATTTCGACCGGAATCATGGCTTCTGTGCCGTACGTCAGGCTATAAGGTGTTTCTTGAGTTGTTGACTGGGGAGTACAACGATAAGCCCACAGAACCTCTAACAATTCTTCAGTCCAATTTCCCTTGGACGGGCCAAGTCTCTTCTTTAACTCATTGAGAATAACTTTGTTGGCGGCTTCCGCCTGACCGTTGGTTTGAGGGTGTTCGACCGAACTCGTTATATGTTTGATGTGAAGTTTCTCATAGAATTCAGCTAGCCCACGGTCGGTGAACTGTCGACCGTTGTCTGTGATAATGATCTGAGGTAGGCCGAACCTGCAGACAATGTTTTTCCACACAAAGCTTTGTACGTTCCGGGCGGTGATGGCTGTTAGTGGTTCAGCCTCAATCCATTTGGTAAAGTAATCTATACCCACCAGTAGGAACTTGCATTGCCCTTTTCCGGGTGTGAAAGGTCCGATAATATCCATTCCCCATTTCACGAACGGCCAAGGGGATAGGATGTAGTGCAAATGCTCTGGTTTTTGGTGCAATAGGGTGCCGAACTCTTGACATTTCACGCACTTTTGAACGTATTCAGTGCAGTCTCCTTGTAAGGTCGGCCAGTAGTATCCTGCTCTTAGAATTTTGGCGGACATAGTCCGCGCTCCTGAATGGGTTCCGCATATCCCTTCGTGTAACTCGGTCATTACATAAGTGACTTGTTCTGGACCAAGGCATTTTAGGAGGGGACGGGAATACCCTCTCCTGTAAAGATCTTCGCCAATCAGTATGTATCGGGCGGCTTGTAACTTCATCGTTTTCTCCAAATGTGGATCGCATACACCATCGGTAAGATATTGTTTTATGGGAGTCATCCAGTTAGGTTGGGTGTCAGTCGCCATGCATTCTTCGGTACCAACACTTGGTTTAGCCAGGGTCACGTGTATGGCCGACCGGTGGGCGCCTTTCCTTTTTAGGGTAGCCAATCTCGATAGAGCGTCCGCCCTAGTATTATTTTCCCTCCGTACGTGTTGGAAGGAGATTTCTTTGAACCTGTTTAGAAGATTTTTTACGAAATGAAAATACTGTTGGAGTAATGTTTCTCTTACCTCATACTCCCCTGTAAGCTGTCCGACGACTAGACGGGAGTCGCTTTTACAAGTTATATTTGTTACCTCCAATTCAATCGCCAGATGCAAACCTGCGATTATAGCTTCGTATTCGGCTTGATTATTGGAAGTTTTAAATTCAAATTTCATGGCTTGTTCGACAACAATCTCCCCTGGTCCTTCAAGTACAACTCCTGCTCCGGACGAACGACTGTTAGATGACCCATCTACGTATAGTGTCCATCGGGGAGTCCGTTCGGTCAGATAGGGAGTGAGTTCTGCTGTGAAGTCGGCGAGGGCTTGGGACTTGATGGCTCCCCTGGGTTGGTATTCGATGTGGAATTCTGACAGTTCGACTGCCCAACCTATCATTCGTCCGGCGAGGCCAGGTTTGGTGAGAATCTTCATAATGGGATAGTTAATCCTAACAATGACCTTGTGATTTTGGAAATACATCCGCATCCGTCGTGCGGTGATGACCAAAGCGAAGGCAACTTTTTCGACCATTTGGTACCGGGTTTCTGCGTCATGTAAGACTCGACTTACAAAATATACCGGTCGTTCTTCCGCTTTAATTTCTTGTACCAGAGCGGAACTCACCGCTTCATTGGAGACGGCGAGGTAGACCACAATGGGTTCCCGTGCGTTCGGTTTCTGGATGACCGGTGGAGATGCCAGAAATGCTTTTAACTGTTGGAAATTTTGTTCACATTCATCTGTCCATTCAAATTTACTTGTCTTCTTCAGAAGTTTTATGATGGGTCTCGTTCGTTCGGCAAGCTTAGGTACGAATCGAGACAACGAAGTGAGACGGCCGACTAGTCTCTGGATCTCTTTGAGTCCGTTGGGACTTCGCATTTCGGTGATTGCCTTGCATTTTTCTGGATTAGCCTCTATACCCCGATGTGTGAGCATGAAGCCTAAGAACTTCCCCCCTTCTACGCCGAACGCGCACTTCTCCGGGTTTAAACGCATGCGGTATTGACGCAAGGCTTGAAAAACCTCTTTTAAGTCAGAAACATGTTGTTCGCAAGAGTCTGATTTGACGACGATGTCGTCAACGTATACTTCTACATTCCGACCGATCATGTCGTGGAATACGTGATCCATGAGTCGTTGGTATGTGGCTCCTGCATTCTTGAGGCCGAACGGCATGACTTCATAGAAGAAATTATCAGAATCTGTTCTAAACGCGGTTTTTTCTCGATCACGGTGGTACATTTGTATTTGATTGTAACCTGAATAAGCATCAAGGAAACTTAGGATTTGATGACCGGCTGCACCGTCGACCAGCCGGTCGATAGTAGGTAGAGGATACGAGTCCTTTGGGCACGCTTTGTTAAGGTCTGTGTAGTCTACGCACATTCTCCATTTTCCATTCGTCTTTTTTACCATCACTACATTGGCTAGCCATGTCGTATAGTGGGCCTTTTGAATAAAACCAGCTTGAATTAGCTTGTCGGTTTCTTCTCGTGCGGCTTTCCGCCGTTCTTCACCTAGTTTCCTTTTCTTTTGAGCGATCGGCCTGGCCTCTGTATAAACAGACAATCGATGGGTAATCACATCTGATTTTACCCCTGGCATGTCTGCAGCCGTCCAGGCGAAAAGATCAGCGTTCTTTGTTAATGTTTTACCGATCGTCTCTCGGTCGTCTGGTTTGAGGGATGTTCCCATGTATGTTTTCCGGTCTTTGTCCCGAAGGAATATGGGTTGAAGATCTTCTCCTGCTTCCATTCGGGGATCATCCAGTCGAGGATCTAGATCGACTAAAGCGACCAAGTGTCTTCTAGATTCTCTTCCTCTGGAGCGTCTTTCTGTTGACCGACCTCTTCGCTCTGTGGTCCGTTCGGCTGACGTGGTATAAAGCCTTCGGGTCGGCTCCACCTTCAGGCTAGCTACATAACACTCTCGTGTTGTCTTCTGGTCTATATGTACGGTTGCTATGTCTCCATTGACCGAGGGGAACTTCATAGCTCAATGAGGAGTTGAGACAATGGCTTTCAATCTGTTGATAGATGGTCGACCGAGCAAAATATTGTACGATGTATTGGCATTAACGAGTAGATATCGTATGTTGATGGTCTTGCTGAGGTAATCATCCCCGAACGTGGTGTATAGATCGATAAATCCTTTCGTATCCACTCTTTCCCCTGAGAAACCAACTATCTGCTCGTTGTAGGGTTGTATCTCTGCTTCTGGAATCTTCATCTTCTTAAACGTTTCCCAATATAGGATGTCGACCGAGCTACCCTGATCTACCAAAACTTTTGCAATTGCAAATTTATCTATCTCCACAGTTATTACCATGGGGTCATCTTGAGATGGATCGATTGCTGTGAAGTCTTCGTCAGTGAAAGTGATTGGTGGTATATGCGGTCGGCGTTGTGTGGGAGTCGAATGAACGGATTGAATTGCTCTCAAATGTTTTTTCCTTGCCGAATTAGAGCATCCTCCACCCGCAAAGCCGCCTGCAATGTAATTAATTTCTTGAGGGGGCTGACCGAGCGACACCGGTCCAGCGATTGTATTGATGACTGTGCGAACTTTTTGTTTAGTTCGACTTCTACGTTCAGGGCTTTCGCTTTTAGGCCTCGTTCGTCTGATCGGACTTTCGCTTCTTTTTCTTCTGCTTGAACGATAGTGGTTGTCACGGGTCCGGTCGTCTCTTCGTCCCGAACGTTCGCGGGGATCATGATCACGTTGGGGTGACCTGGGTGCAGTGATGGTGGTTTTCACGAACTTGCGCAGATGACCGGCCTGGACGAGCTCTTCAATTTTATCTTTCAGTGCTTGGCATCCTTCGGTCGTGTGGCCATAGTTACGATGGTATTGGCAACGTTTACTGGTGTCGGCATTGGGAGGGGTTTGTGATGGCCTCAATGTCGGAATCAATTCAATCTGCAGTGCTTCGTCGAGAACCTTACCCCTTGGTACAATCAAGGGAGTGTAGTTGTGGAAACGGGGTCCCCTATTGGGGCGATGTCGTTCTCGGTCGGTCGGTATTGTGGGGGGACGAATTCCTTTGCTATTGTCCGTGTTCTCAGCATAAGTTTTTCGATGGTAGTCAATATGTTCTTCTATCTGCATGAACTTTGTTGCTCTTGTTCTTAATTCATCCATATTGCACGGAGGTCGTTTGATAAGGCTTTCAGTGAACCTTCCTGGTAGTATGGCCGAGACCAAATGATGCATGGCTATTTCTGGATTAAGATTACGAATGTTCATACACACTTTGCTAAATCTGTTCATGAATGTTCTCAATGATTCTCCCCTTTCTTGTTTGACATTTAGAAGAGACATGGAGGATGTCCGATGAGGTCTACTTGTGGCGTATTGCGTGGTGAACTTCAATTCCAAAGCGTCGAAGCTTGCAATGGAATTGGGTGGAAGGTCCGAAAACCATCCAAGGGGGCCTTCCCTGAGAGAGGTGGGGAAGACTTTACACCATACCGTTCGGTCGGTTGTGTAAAGGGTCATTTGAGTTCTAAATATATTCAGATGTTCGTCTGGGTCTGTGGAACCGTCATAAAGGTTTATCGTTAGGCCCCTCCACTTGTCAGGGAGAGGAGTGGCTATGATGTCATCAGTGAACGGATGGCCTTTCGGGTTTGCTACCTCGTTTGGGGTTACTGGCTTTGCACTCTGACGGGTGTGTTGAACGAGTGACGTGTGAGGTATAGCCTGGGCTATTGTTCTTGTTCCTGATTGGAACGGTGATGGAGAAGGTGCACGTGAATGCCCTTCGCGTTCAGATTGCTCAAGTCTATCCAACAATCTCTTGTTCTGTTCTTTCAATTGTGCTATCTCCTCTGCGTGTTGTTGACGCTCTTCTTCTCGTCTTTTCCTTTCTTCATCCTGGCGAAGTTGATCGATGACTCCTTTTTGGAGTAACTCCTGCATCTGAATCTGGAGGGTTTGGAGTATGGTCCTATGCTCTTCGAAGATATCATTGTTGTTGTTTGCCGTTGAGTCCATCTTCAAGCGTTGGGATCCTTGGGTCTGGGAATAATGATTACTCGGGCCCCACGGTGGGCGCCAATTGTACCTGTATGGATATTGGGGACTGAGTAATGTTGATCCACGTCGATACAAGGTGTCTTCTTCACTCTTGGTTGTCCTATTCTTCAAGTCTTCTTTCTCTTCGCGTGCTTCGGTCGGCCGGCGGGGGTACCTGCGATTGCACTCTGACGCTCAAGTCAGCGATGGTGCTCAAGTGAGAATTCTCTGATAGTATGGAAAACGTACCTTTCCCCCCTTTTCAGAAGTCCCTTTAGTAGGTTGACCTGGGCCTTGGCCATGTGGGCCAATCAGTTGATGGTTAGAGACATGCTTAGTGGTCTTTGGGTCGTGCCTGGTGGTTTCCTGAAAACCAGGGGAGTGGTCTAGAGAACGTGTTTTTACTTCGTCAATGGTTGTTATAACTGCTCTTTTCTACACGTGTAACCACGTTCTGGATTAAATTAGATTTATTCGACATAAACCACTCGTTCGTCCGGCTAGAGGTCATGGAAGGACGAAGAGTCGTATAAGACGCAGGGTTTTGTGATGATTTTACCATGAGTATCCTGCGGTCGTCCGGTGCGGACCGGTACAGATTGGAACAATGAAGAAGGCAAAAAAGATATTCATGAAGTGGGGTAACATGTTATAGGCCTAATAATCATATTGTTATGGAATGCAAAAGTCCAAATAGCACAAAGTGATGATGGGGAGCCAAAAAATAATTGCATGAATGAGAACAAAAATTGCAAGAAGTGCAAATTAGACCAAATCCATCTTCTGAAGATTGATGTGCAACGACAAAAAATGGTGCATCGTAGGTGGGAATTGGAAAGTGGGTGGTGCCACCTAAATCAACCATATCATTTTCTAAAGTCCAAATCATGTAAGATAACTTACTCATCATATTATGCAATTCTTACATCAACCAAACTCCAAAACCTTTTCAGAAAATAAGAGGAAATTATGGCTTAAAAAGCTAAATAAAACGAGGAGAAGATACTTTTGGCTAAATAAAGGTGTAATTATTTATAAAAGATAGAGATGGAAGAGTATACGTGAAATTTATATGAAAATCTTGTATATATAGTTTCTAATCCGATGGTAATGTATTAACTTAGACGAACTATACATGTTTGATAACAATATTAGGAAAAAAAACGATGTGATGAGAATAACACTAGATATAACAGGATTAAATGTTTTGGTATGGATAACAAATTATCTATAATAGGATTCAACTATCTCTGAAATACTCCCATTTATTAAATCTTTACTTGCTAATAAAAAAATTTGCTTATAAAGCTAAGTTTCTCCATCTCTATTTCTTTTATCGGTAAGAAAAAATAAATAAATATGGATCATTTAGGGATGACTCAACTCTTATACAAAACAAACAAAACAAAAAGAATTAAAATCACACACCCTTACTTGTCTCAAGCACCCAGAAAAAAAACCTGCTACTTGTCTCAAGCACCCAGAAAAAAAACCTGTTATGATAAGGTAATATTCTAAAAAACTCATGACAACCAATTAAACCCGCACAAGACATAAGTCGAAGAGAAAATACATATCTAACATCAAAATTCTAAACAACCACCAAAATATCGAGTATTGAATATAGGAAAAAACTCTTTTACTGTTAACTTCACATCTAATTTCACCACAAAATCAGATGAATATAAAAAAAAACCCTTTATATCTATCTCTTTCATCAATCTATTTAGCACTCTTTTTTCTTTCTGAATTGTCCACACGGATTTTAGATTGCTTGATCTCTATTCATCCTCATCGATGTTCATTTTCTTTTTTGTTATCTGGGTTGTGGAGCTTTAATGTTATGTGCCTGTATTACTTTTATGTTCTTGACATGGTCGTATTCATGGTGTAAAGTTTTTCCAATTTGGGAATGACAATGATGGCAAGAGACCACTTTGAAAACAAATTTCAATCACATCAACGACACACTTTATTAGTGGTCTTCTCTTCCCTCTCCTCTCCTCTCCAAGTACCACCACACATCATTAACCATGGCTATGGCTATGCCACCAACCACTTCAAGCTAAATGTCTCAACCTTCATATCACTTTCATAACTTCTTTCTTTTTTTCACACCAATATTCACCAGTAAAAAGTAGCCCTAGATTACATTACTTCTTAGAGCCAAACCTATCCACCCCACAATAGTATATATATGTACACCAAGATAACATCTAAGGTTTCTACCTAGTTACAAGGACAACTCATGCTTAATATCACCAAAATTATAAAATAGTAGTGTATAGGTTAATCACAAAGTATAATAATTAATTGATGCTTAAAAATGTATCTTTTTTTTTCTCATGATATGTATGCAAAACCATTGAAATTCATTATATGCTTTACAATATCAATAACTTACTTACTTTTAATGCATTAATAGGTGTTCCTATAGATCTATTTTTTTTTTCTTACTTCTTAACTAGTTATTAAAACCTAACAATTAATTTATTTTATTGGTAGAAAGGTTATGTCAATTAAAAGTAAAAGTAGGGTTAAATGTGTTTTTTGTGCATCAATTATAATGCAAAATTGATTTTTGTTTATGTTCTAAATTTAGATCTATTTGGTACTCGTAGTAGTAAATTATTGAAATTAATCTTTATCAGTGTTTCTTTTACATAACAAACGAATTTACAGTGTTGATTATATAATAATATTATAACATCACGTCACTTGTGAGTTAACATGTAATATTTTAACATTCTAGTCCACAATAAAAATTTATTTGCTACTTAAAAAAATTGTAAATGACCAATTCCAATAGTTTTCTTACTATAAGTATCCAAAATATCTAATATTTGGGTTAGGAACGAAATCAATTTCATATGAAATTATAGGAACAAAAACATATTTAACCCTTAACATTATCTTAAGTAAATTATAAAATAAGTCTCGTTTTATTACATGAAATTGATAAAATTATAAAAAAAAAATAGTAAAGATTTACTCACATGAAGTACTTTTTTCTTTTTTTGTCTGAATGGTTCTAGAGAGTTCCTAACCCGGAGGAAATAAGTTTCATGATGATGTATCAATAAAAATGCACTTTAAAAAAACTTTAATAAGCAAATTACTTCTATGCTACAAAATAAATATGAGTTATTTTTAATTTGAATTTTAAAAAATATATATTTATCAGCGTAGAGAAAGTTATTCATAATGCGGAAACATAGAGCTGCCAATAATTATAATTTTATTAAACTAATATATGAAGTATATTTGAATTTTTTTTTAAAAACATTATTTAAAGGATAAAATAGTAAGGAATTGAGTTTTTTTTGTTTGTTTTTGTTTTCAAATTGAAACTTCTCTAGAATTTTAATTTAAAATATATTATATTTTAATATTGCAAAGGATTAAATTGGAAAACGAAAATAAAGAGAATCTCTTTATATATGTTGTTATGGATAAATAATTGTCTGTTTGAAAATAACTTTTTTAATTTTAAATAATTAATACGTGTGGAACCTATAAAGTAATATTTTGTTTTGTTTTAAACAACTTCTATTACAAGTTTTCATTGGAAATATTAAAAAAAATGTTAAATTGGAGAAAAAAAAAAGTTGTTAAAAGAAAAATTGAAGATTAATGTGAACAAATAATTGAGGCCGACAAAAGAGCAAATCGTACAGCTACTGGTGGCCTCTCAATGTCAAGTTTGTTGTGTTCCCAATTCTAGTTTTCAACAATTCTCAAACCTTTTTAAAAAAATAAAAAATAAATTAACCAAACCAAATCATTTTACAAAATATAGGTTTACTATAACTAAATTAATTAATATAACTAAACTAATTAATATAACTAAATTAATTAATGTTTCGACTTCAAAGTTAAAGAGATAATGTCGTCATGGTTTTATTCTTAAAAAGTGTTTTAATAGATTAAAAAAATATTTAAATTATCATTGATCTTTAAACAATATGAAATTATATATTGATCATAATTTTATAAATTTATTTAATTATTTTTGAGTTTAGTTAAATTATCTATTCTTCATTCATTTATAGTTTTACATATATTTAAACAAGTTTCTTAGTAATATTTTTTAAGAAAATTGTTCATAAATTAAAATTAACCTACGTATAAAGAACTAGATTTTTATTTATTTATTTATTGAACAGGCTTCAATTGGGTTGAAAAATTGATCTGGTTAATTTTTTTTACATATATATATGCAATATAAATCTAAAACAAAAAGTAGTATTTTGGTATTGTTACAAGAGTCGTCACTGTTCAAATATTCTCTACTAAAAATGTAGATTGGTTGGTTGACCTATTTGCATATTAGGTTAATATTCTATTTAATATATGTATATATATGTAATATTTAATTATGTAAATATTTTTTAAAGTTTGGCTTTTAAGTGAATAAATTAAAAAAAAAAGTATTGCTTTATGTATTAAATTAATCAATAATGATTGAAATTAGATTTGTAAATATACATGGTTTAAAGTACAAATTTTTTCATATATTTACATTTTTCAAATAATATTAGATAAATTTTACAATCTTTGGATTATAATTTTTTTTATTTTAATAAGTTAATTTAATATCTTACACATGTAATATAAAAATAAATTAAAAAATATAAACAGGTTGACATACCAACTTCTGACTCGCTCTATTTTATTTTTATACCAACAAATACACAATTTAAATATATCATTTTATCTCACCAAATTAATAAGTAGTGAATAAAATAAATCCACTTATGTTTTAAAAATTGAGGGAAATATTCAATAATTTATTATTATATCTTTTCGAAATAAGAGTTTTATTTTGTGTTTTGGACCTAAGCAAATATATATATATATATATATATATATATATATATATATAAATGTTATAATTGTTTGTATTATGCATGTGGTGTCGGTGGAAAAAGCTTAAAGCCTCGAATTTTCCATTTCTTCTCTCCGCGTGCTCAAATTCTTTTCTTTTATTTTTCTTTGTTTCTTAATTGAATTTGAACAAAAGTTAGAAGAAGAACCACGTTGTGATTCTCATTGTCTCATATTTATTTAGTTATAAAATATAACTATTTATGCATAGTTTCGATGACATTAGAAGATTTTTTTTTAATTTTTTTCAATTTATTTTTGGTTCATATTTTTTTCAACTCACCTTTGATTTATATAGTTATGTGAATGGACACTTTGGTTTATATGAAATAGTAGTTTTGATTCATCACTTATATATTACACAACTATTATTAAAAAAATATTAATATACTTATCGAGATAATTGTGATAAATTTATTATTAAACATTATTATTAATATTTTATATAAATAAATAAATAATTATGAGGATTTAAAGTTTACATTCAAATGTTTCACATTGTCGCAAAGGAGAGGAATGTTTGAAATAAAATGCTAAAGAATAAAATTGGTATTTCGAAACTTATGGAGGTGCTGGTAGAAAAATAAGGGTACATAAAACAAAAGCCTACCAAAATAGCAAAACCCTAAAAATGGGATATTGGGCCATTAAGCCCAATACTTTAAAGGAATGTAACTGAAACAGAATGGGCAATTGCTTCCTGCACCCGATCAGTTGTGACTGACACCCGATACACTTTTAAAAATCCTAAAATGCCCTTGTCTTCTTCATTTACGGATAAAAATATCCAGAACTGCTCGTTGCTTACGGATAAAAATATCCGGAACTGATCGTTACTTACGGATAAAAATATCCGGAAGCCACAGTTGTGCCTACGGATAAAAATATTCGGACCCAACTATATTCCAGATAAAAATATCCGTAAGTCAAAACAAACTTACGGATAAAATTATCCGGACCCCAAACTCCCTTACGGATAAAAATATCCGCACCTCAAAAGTCACTTGCGGATAAAAATATCCGCAACTCTCACTCACTTATGGATAAAAATATCCGGAAGCATGACGTACCTTCGAATCTGGTGCTCTGCCTGCGATAATGGAGGTCACGGTGGGTGCAGAAGAATGGAGAAGAACGTCGCTCACGGTGGTTGGACAATAAGCTTGCTCACGGTGGCTGCACAACACGGTGGCTTACGGTGGCTCGGTGGCTGCGGCAGGCACAATGGAATGGAAGAACAGAAGAATAGGGTTGGTGCAGGTCATTGGATGCATATCACAATTATAGTTTTCAGGATTTCATTAAGGGTATATTCGTCTTTTACTATTAAATGATTGGATGCAGTTAGAATGTGTTAGGTGCAGGGAGAATGTGCCAACAGAATGTCCTAAGATGTTGACCCAATTAAAATGGAAAATGCTTGACTAAATTAGAGGCATTAAAAGAGTTTTGTTGGCAAAAAAAAAAACTCTCTAAGCATTAACCTATTTTTTAATAATTACACATCAATTATACTTTTAATGGAATAAATTATACTTTTGATTTTTGTAAGTTAGGATATATTTGAACAAACTTCTTCATAAACAATTTTAAGGGGAGAATAAAAAAGAAATGAAATTGACTTGTGTATAAGCTAAATTTAGTTTATAAACAAATTAAAAATAAAAATTTAGAGAGGTTATATGATAGAATATGCACTTTTAACGTAGGTAAAAACTAATTTTAACTAATAGATCAGTTAATTTTAATTTTTCTTAGTTTTTCTCCTAAAAGTTCTTATCAAGGAGTCATCCAAACATGCCCTTAATGTTTTTATCCTATAATTTTTTTATTAGGAGTGGTGTGTGATTTTCAATAAAGATGACATTTTAGCTTCAATTTGATGTAAATGGACCTAAGCACCAACCACACTCAAAACGGTAAAAAAAATGCTAAAAGAAAGAAAAACCAAATCCTTAAATCTATTTTAAAAAATAACTAAAGGACATTTTCGTTATTTCACGTAACTTGATATAGTGCAGGTTGAAAAAATATAGGGTAGGAAGCACAGGCCCAGTTGGATTGCACTCTATAATTAGAGGCCCAAGAACAACTAGGCCTGTTCGAATTGGGCCAATGGGCTTGACGGTTCTTGCTCTGCCAGACTTTTAAAATGTTGGTCTGAAAAGGAATATTTCACTGATCTAATTAACTCCATGAAACAAAAATAATTTTTAATAATTATATTTTTCTTAGGATTTTACATTTTAATTATTTTATGATTATTTTTAATTAAGACTAAGTTTGCTTACCTTATTTGAATTATCCTTTGAAGACATTTTAGTTTTCTGGATGTCTAAAATTTAAAACAACCAAAATTATCAAGGGGGCTTGAGTTTAGTAAAAAAAAGACTAATATATATTTCACAATATTAATTAAACAAGTTTCATATTTATGAATCCACATTTAATGTAAAAAATATACAATAAATATTTAATCCCAAAAACAATTCAACTACTGCATTAAATATATAGTTGAAATTACAATAAATTTTAATCCCAAAAACAATTAAAATCTTTAAAATTAATCTTTATATCTTTTTTCTCTATGGATAAACTTAAAATAAATAAAAAACAAAGCTCATTTGAATTTTCAATATTCTTAATTATACCTTTTGCTTGAAAAAATAAAATAAAATCTTCACAAAAAATAAGATTAAGCTTTTTTTAGAGAAATAAAATAAAAGTAAATTAACGTTTTCACATAGGACAAGCATAACTAAATTAAACTATAATCGAATAAGATAAATAAAAGAATCCAAATCAGTGTCAGAAATATAGTATACAAGATTGACCTTTAACAATACCATACATCATCATTATTAGAATACAACAAAAAAATTAGTTTAATTAGGGATAACACAAAATATTTTTATATTACTATGCAATAATAAATTATCCACTATAACACTTGATTATTATTTTTATCCTCTACAAAAAGTTTATACTAATTTTAAAACAAAGTTATAAAGTAAATAATATTAATAACCAGTAACGTAATTTTGTTTATACTGCCAATACAAAAATTTTAAACTCCTGAAAAATTCAAATAAAAGAAACACCTTAATTTTGTGTTATCTTATAAAAATTAGACTAAGGGAAGACACAATTTCTTTCAAGATCCAATAATACAATTAATCTTATCCATTAATTACAATTGATATGCTTATTTATGAATAAAGCAAATTCAAATCACAACAATAATGGTGATACATAAACCTGAATTAAATCTAGGGTTAAATATGGTTTTGGGTAATCTAACACAACATTTAATTCAAATCACAACAATAACAGTGACAGGTAATTAAATATAAGATTAAATATATTTTTTCATAATATAATATAATATTAATTTTTTTCTTGGATTAAACTTTACACCATTTTAAAATATTTTTAAAATGAAAATAATTAAAATAAATATCTCAATTAATTTGAGGTTTTACTTCATTAATATTTTAAAATTAATAACAATTTCACAATCAAAACAATAACAAATTTTGAAAAAAATTAACAAACTTTAAAAGTAATTAACAATAATTTTACATACAAAATAATCAATTTCAATTATTTCCATAAAATTACATACCTAAAGTTTGAACAAAAATAAATCAATTTCCTATTATATACTACGAAACAAGACGAAAAACATTAACCCATATTTAACCCTTAAATTTATAAAAAAATAAATTTTATACTAGAAAAAAATATTAGCTTGCCTAAAGAATAAAGAATGAATAAATTACTAAAATATCTGAATTAGTGTTAGGAAAAGAGTTAGATATCGAGCAAATAAATGATTAAGAAAAGATGATGTATAACAGGTTGTTCTTATCATATCCAGCAAGTAAAGCATTAAAAAAATTGCATAACAAAATGTGTCTCAATCCAAAAGATGCAATTTTGTTTTCCTCTTAATTCCTTCATCCTTTACTGTGTCCCCACTGCACTCTGCAACCACCGCCAAGTTCTTCTTCAACTTCAAACTTCAAACTACGATCTCACTCACTCACACCTCTTTTTCTATTTTTTCTCTCTTTCTTCAATTCTCCCACTGGCCCACGCACCTATCTTCAAAGTCAAGCAAGAATAACGCACACAAAGGGCCAAACGAACCAAACTTCTCAACACCATTTTCTCTGAAACCCAAGCAGAAAAACCAAGGTTCCACTTTCACCAGCCTCAAAAAGCTTCGAACTTGCGCCACCCCATATCAAGATCCTTCCAATTCCTTATCTGGGTCACCGGCAATGTCCGCAAAGAGACACCACCAGAGCGCCATGCCGGTGCACCCAATTCAGGACCTTCCCGGAGCTCCGTTTGGCGACCCGGCTCCGTATTTCTCAGAATCGGAGCTCCGGGAGACGGCGTACGAGATCCTAGTCGCCGCGTGCCGGAGTTCGGGGCCGAAGCCGCTGACGTTCATATCGCAGTCGGAGAGGGGGGATCGGGATAGGGCGGCGCCGGCGCCGTCGTTGCACCGGTCGCTGACTTCGACTGCGGCGAGCAAGGTGAAGAGGGCTCTGGGGCTCAAAACGTCGTCGTCGAAGGGGAGCAAGCGCGCGGGGACGACGGGGGAGTTGGTGAGAATGCAGATGAGGATTTCTGAGCAGAGTGATACCAGAATTCGAAGAGCACTGCTCAGAATTGCTGCAGGCCAGGTTTTGAATTTAGTTTTTGAGTTTAATTTTGCATCAACTTTAAATTATCCATCAATCTGAATTCATGTTTGGAATGAGTTTTCAAGTGGTTATTGTCATCCAATTAATTGCTCTAACATTGAAGAAGCTAATTTTTGAATAAAGCTTCTGGGCCATTCTACACCTCAAGTAACAAGTGACACCTCAAGTAATCTGACTAGACCAAAATTCAAGTAACCACAATCATAGACCAAAATTCATATGTTTAACAACTTTAAAATTGAAGAAGCTATTAAGAGTTATGGAATTGTTGTTTTATTATGAGGGAGAAGTGGGTGGAGTGTGTGATTTCAAATTTTTTAAGGTTGGATTGAAGGGTTTAATTTGGACTTTTAAATTGATTTTTGCTCAAGTGGGTGCTTGCCTTGCAGTGGAAGTTTTGTTCATCTTTATCTTGTTCAGGTTTTAATGAGTGAATGATACTTAGTTTGACTTGATTTGACTACCGGAGTGTGTTGATTGGATGAAATGTTCTACTTAGGCTTTAAGCAAGAACACAAGTAATCATTGTTTGCTTTTGATAGCTTTGTGACTTGCGCTAAACTTGATGACAAAGATGCAGCACAAATATGTTATGACAATATGATTATTCTAAAAGTAGATATGATGTGTACGTGTAAGATACCGTACCAGATACAATTACCCTAAAAATATATACAAGGAGATGTGTATAATATACTTGTCTAAATGAGTATAAAAACTCATAAAACCTAATCAATTTTGTAAATCTAAATTAAGAGCTTTCTTATTGAACATTCCTAAAACAAAAGAAATTATAAATCATTGTCATCATAAATACAGTCTACAAATAGGAATCATATCAATCTAATTTCTTTCTGGAAATCATTTATGAAGAGTTTTCATTGGTTCATCAAGGACAGGGCTTCTATGTTCTGTACTAAGAAGTTGAATTGAATGCTTGTAACTTTATTTAAAGGCTTGGATACTTCCTAGATATGTATTGGTGAAATATATGAGACTATTAGAAACAAATATGTGAAACAAATAGAAGTATTGGTGACTCATAGATTGTTGCTCATTATGGGTGGCAACAATGCTTGATGCATTCTATCTTCAATGTTTAATATGACTTTCCTTAGTGCTTATTGGTAAGAAGAGAATATAATTCCATATAACATGCTCCCAAAAAGTGTTGATTTGATTAAAAGTCATTTCTTGTGCTGATTTGGCTTGCAAGGTCTTGTTCATAAGTATTAAAAAGTAAACTTTAAGTTTAACTCAATTTCATAAAATCATCTTAGTATGGTAAGATTTGTACCCACCTATATATTATAACGTAATCATATCACTAGACAATGTAGGATCTCCAATATGTACTTTATTAACATGTCAGATAACTAATTGATGAGATTAATCATGATTTCGAGTTGCTGATCACTGGGCTGCTGCTTTTCTTCAAAAATGAAATGTGGCTGCTACCCACATCAAAGTCACTTCACCACCCACTGTTGAAGTAATTAAACCACAACACAGTTACAAACACAACTGCAACTGTAATTTAAAACTAGATGAAGATAGACATGAATCTAATAAACATCAGCTATTATTGATTGTATATAGTATTATGTAACTGTATATAACTTCTGTTTATTGTTTGTTTGGTGACCATTAAGTGCGATATACTTCCTAGTGTTACAGAAGGGTTAATTTCACTTAATTTATTTCTCTGTAGTTGCATGGAAATATGTGGATCAAAATGTACAGTTTGAACATGGCATTATGGTTCGATGTATCTGTTTAATTACAGTAATAACTTACTATTTGGTGTTTATTCATGAAATAGCTTGGAAGACGCATGGAGACAGTTGTTCTTCCTCTAGAGCTAATCCAGTTGTTTAGGAGTTCTGATTTTCCCAGTCAACAAGAGTATGAGGTTTGGCTGAGGAGAAATTTGAAGGTTCTTGAAGTGGGACTTCTCTTGCATCCTTATCTTCCCTTGGATAAATCAGACCCTGCTGCACAGAGCCTCCGGCAAATAACCCAAAGAGCACTTGAGAAATCCATGGATATTGGAAAGAACGGTGAATCAATACAAACCTTTCGGACTGCTGTATTGTCTCTTGCTTGCAGATCACCTGCTGGGTCTATTTCTGAGACATGCCACTGGGCTGATGGTTTTCCACTGAACCTTTGGATCTACCAAACTCTTTTGGAAGCATGTTTTGATCTTCATGCAGAATCTTCTGTTATAGAAGAGGTTGATGAGGTCTTAGAACTCATTAAGAAGACCTGGGTTATGCTTGGAATTAATGAGACGCTGCATAATATTTGTTTCTCATGGGTCTTGTTTCAAATGTATGTTGTGACTGGCCAAGTGGAGAATGATCTTCTGTTTGCATCTAGTAATTTATTGGCAGAAGTTGGGAAAGATAGTGGGTGCTCAAAAGATCCTCTTTGCTCTAAAATTTTGAGGAACACGTTGAGTTTGATATTAAGTTGGGCAGAGAAAAGGCTCCTTGCATACCATGATACTTTCAATGATGGTAATATTGAATCAATGGAAAGTGTAGTTTCCCTTGCAGTATTATCAGCAAAGATATTAGAAGATTTCTCTCATGACTACAATCGGAAGAAGAAGAAAGAAGATGATGTGGAGTACACTAGAGTTGATAATTATATTAGATCATCTTTGCATGCTGTTTTCATTCAGGCAAGTTCTCTCATTTATTCATGCTCCATTAAATATGAACACTTTCTTTCGGATGGTACAGACGTATGACAAATTATGACATGTTTGTATATAAGGTTTACTTTTGATACCACTGACTGAAACTGGATAAAACCAGCTGTTTTTCTCTATTACAGTATCGAGTTCTAGAAATACTTTTTTTCCTCAACTCTTCCTCATGTCTAGAAAGTTGGTATTAGTTCTTTTTATGCTTTGCAAGAGCGTACCACTTGTGCAAGGATAATTTATAAGCTTAAACTTCTTTCTACTCCTGCTATGTGGTGCCATCAGTACGACCTAACTTTTTTTAATCTCCTTTAAGGCAGAAATTGGAGAAACTGGACCCCAGCAAGCATCCATCAAGAAAACAGAATAAAGTCTTTCCCATTCTTTCTATCCTCGCTCGAGATATTACTGAACTGGCTTTTAATGAGAAAGCAATATTTAGTCCTAAACTGAAGAGATGGCATCCTCATGCTGCTGGTGTTGCCATTGCTACCCTTCATGTGTGTTATGGAAATGAGTTGAAGAAGTATGTTAAGGGTGTTAATGAGTTGACACCTGATGCAATAGAAGTGCTGATAGCTGCAGACAAATTGGAGAAAGATCTGGTCCAGATAGCAGTGGCCGATTCCGTTGACAGTGAAGATGGTGGAAAATCCATTATAAGGGAGATGCAACCTTATGAAGCTGAAGCTGTAATTGCTACTCTGGTTAAGTCATGGATAAAGATCAGAGTAGATAGATTGGGGGAGTGGGTTGACCGAAATATACAACAAGAGGTTGTTACTCTTAATCTAATCAAGTGAACATAAAATTTATTCTTTTATCAAGCAGAGTGTTTCTCCTTCCATTTAATTTTTAAGAGGATATTTTGGTGATGTTGGTGCACCCTTAAAACTAGTAATATAATTTTTAACTTCACCTTTGCTTCCCATAGGTATGGAATCCACAGGCAAATAAAGAGGGCTTTGCGCCTTCTGCTATTGAAGTTCTACGAATCATAGATGATACTCTGGAGGCTTTCTTTCTGTTGCCTATACCCATGCATGCTGATTTGCTTCCTGAACTGATGTCTGGTCTTGACAAGTCCCTCCAACAGTACATTTTGAAAGCCAAATCTGGCTGTGGTAAACATGTATTGCATAACATTTATTTTACTGAGGAGTCCATGGATATTGGATCACTGCTTTACCACAATTTCCCTTTTTTATGATCTGCAGGGAGCCGTAGCAGCTTCATCCCAACTTTGCCAGAACTGACCAGGTGTTCAACAAAATCAAAATTCAATGGTGTATTCAGGAAGAAAGAAAAGTCACAAGTGGCTCAGAGGAGGAAAGCTCATGTTGGAACCACAAATGGAAACAGTTCAGTTGATATAGCCCAGATGTCGGTTCGCATCAACACTATGCAGCGCATTCGAATGGAGGTAGGGGTTTTGGAGAAGAGGATAGTTGCCAATCTCAGCAGTTCTAAATCCGCTGCATACGATATAGCAAATGGGGTGAGCTTGAAGTTCAAGCTTTCTGCATCTGCTACTGTGGAAGGCATTCATCAACTCTGTGAATGCATAGCATACAAAATCGTTTTCCATGATCTGAGTCATGTTCTCTGGGATGAGCTATATGTTGGACAAGTTGCATCTGCCAGAATTGAGCTTTATCTTCAGGAGCTTGAGCAATACTTGGAGATCATATCGTCAACAGTGCATGATAAAGTTAGAACACGAGTAATTGTTGAACTGATGCAGGCTTCTTTTGATGGGTTCTTGCTGGTTTTGTTAGCTGGAGGTCCATCGCGCGCTTTCTCTCTGCAAGATGCCGTTCTTATAGAGGAAGATTTCAAGTTTCTGACTGGCTTGTTCTGGTCCAATGGAGATGGCTTGCCAACAGAATTGATAGAAAAGCATTCAACCACTATCAGAGGTGTTCTTCCCTTGTTTTCTGCAGATACTGGGCATATAATTCAGCAGTTCAGTGAGCTTACAATGGAAATGTATGGTTCTACAGCCAAGTCAAGGCTTCCATTGCCTCCAATGGCTGATCAATGGAGCCCCACAGAACCAAACACACTTTTGAGAGTATTGTGTAACAGGAATAATGAAGCAGCTGCTAAGTTCCTTAAGAAGAATTACAACTTGCCCACAAAGGTTTAAGTCTAACAACTGACAAGTAGCCACTCTGATATGCCACGCCTTCCACCCAATATAGATTGACTGCTTCTTCCTGCATCTCCATATGTTTTTCTCTCGCCTCCATAAATTTTTGTATTTCAAAAATATCTTTATGGAGTATTTTGGATTACGTAATCCGGATACATAATCTGGAAGTCTTTCCTAATGAGATTAACTTCCGAATTATGAAATCTGAAAGCCTTTTTTCAAATGTCTGTCTGGATTACATAATCCGGAAATCTGGAATTCTATTTTTTCTTAAACATATTTTGGAGATTACATAGTGTGTAAGCTATTTCTGAATCCAAGATTAGCTTTTTCAGATTATGTAATCCATAATATATATAATTTTTTAAAATTGCTTTTGGATTTTATAATTTTATGGAGGTGATACAAGAAGAATAAAAAGGTATTTTTTACGTTTTGTTTTGTATGGCAGTAACACAAGAACATATGGAGGCTCAGGAAGAAACAATCATATAAAATTTTAGTTTTTTTTGTGTTGTGAAATCTGGTTTGGTTTTTGAGGATATGATTGAAGTAAAGGTGGTTGCAACTCTTACTGATCAATGGTGCCATGTCATCAATAATGCTCACAGTATACGTTGTACAGGTGTGATTCTTGGCTTTGCTAATTTGTTGGCGTATTTTCAGCTCGTGTCAAAACGCAATTACTGACGGCACTGTAATACAGAGAAGTATTTATAGTTAGTTACTATTTGACTTATAATTTCGAATTGAATGTTCTATTTATTTGTGCAACACTGCAATCTCCTACCACCACCCTCCTCCAACAAACTATTTGAGCTTGATCTTGTAAATGAAACATTATTTATTTGTGCAACTTCATTAATCTTAGAAGGCATTTAATTATTTGAAGAGTAAACAATTTATGCTATTAATGTGAAAAATCAAACTCCGGACTCAGGAATGGTGACGATAACGCAATTATTGTATTTTTCAAATGCATAAAAAGTCTGCTTTAAAATACAATCATCACTTTGTTCCTTAAGAGAAACTGTTAAAAACGAGAGAAGCAGTAATGGAAGTTAACAAACTATTTTGAACGGCAAAACACTTATCTCTTTAATCCTTGTAAAGGGCAGTGGCAATTAAGTATCTTGAAAATCTTCGGTACTTATTTTTTTTCATTTAGCAAAAAATTGTATTTTTTTAACTATATTCACTATAAAAAAAAAGCACTAAAAAAAATTCTGAAAAAAAATAATTAATTATTATATTAATAAAATTAAATATTATTTTAAAAAATAAATATTATTAATATCTAAATTAATTTTTGATAAATAATTTTTAAATTGTTATCTAATTATTTTAAAATTGGTATTTAATATCAATTTAAAAATTATTTATCAATAAAAATTAATTTAGATATCAATAATTTTTTAATCTCTAAAATAGTATCTGATTTTGTTAATATATTTTATTTTTAAAATTAGTTTTTATTTAGTGATTTTCTATTTAGTAATTTTTTGTTGTGATAAAAGCCAGAAAAACATGAAATCATTTTGCTGATTGGCATTTCAATCCTAAAAATTAGATATTACAAAATTGGGTCAAAATGTGGAGTTTCAAAATTTTCATTTGGTCATTCGATACTCAAGAGTAACTAACAATGCCGGCAAAATCTCTTCCAAGGCAATTGCATTAGCTGTATACATTAAACGCACACTAAAATAAGCTTACCCCTACCCAAAGAAATGAAAAAAAATAAACTAAAAGGGATTCCTTTTTAGTTCATTTCTTTTCGAGGCAGTTTTCGAGCTTGTTTTCTGCAAAACATGAAACAAGAGACCAGTCATGGCTAGGTTAAAGGGATCTCCAACTACAAATATTAAGAAATTAAAGCACATTGAAAACAATCACACACTAACCGATTTCGACTTTTTAGTCTTTCCTCTAATCCTGTTCTTTGGTGATTTCAACTTGTATATCCGAACCATCCAATGGTGAGTTGTGAAGACCTGAATGTATTAAAAGCAATGTCTAGCATGAGTAAGACTAAGACCATAGAAGGTATAATGATTAATTCTCATCAGAATATCTGGAAGAAAATTGCCAACCAACATTTTTTAGAATACTAGTTAAGGAATGAAAAGTAGAAATTTTACAACCCCATTGGAAATCTTCCTACACTATTTTCATACTATTAAATGCATTTACTTGTTCATCTATAATTCTTAAGAGGATTCATAGGATATTATACAAGAATACAAATACCACTTTTATTAACAATATCCAAAAAAGTGTACCAAAAACCTAAGTATACGACATTTTATGTTTTTTACTAGCCCAATAAACGCCAACTAAGTAAAGCGGCAAAAAAATATAAAATGGCTAATATTTCAAAGCTAATAAGTTTATATTCCAAACCTAATTTTTTTTTGAGTATTTTATTCTTTTCAAACAGGACTTGCGAGAGACCAAATCATCACTTGGAGTCATGGGGAACAAAATAGGGTGCAAATAAAATATAGATTTGTAAAAAAAAATAGCGTGAGATAATAGAATCATATGAAAATGACAACTACAGGTAAAATAAAATATACTATCAAAATTTCAAATATTAAAGTTTATTAGTACTATAGTGGACTATCGAGGAACGATGCAAGATAACTATCCAAACAAAAATAGAGACACGCTAACAATTAACAAATCTAGACAATTACAAATATATTATTTAAGACATTGCACCATACTGGTTCTCCATATATTGTAGAACAAATACCATGGTTATTCGGTCATGAACGACTGAAAATAATTTCAGGATCATAATAGATGAAGCACACAGCAACATAAAGTTCCAAATGTAAGAATTTAAGAAATCGATAGAAACAATCTGACCTCTTCAAAATGCGTAAGTTTGAAATGTTTCTTTCCAATTTCTGTCCGCCTCACTCTGTCGAAAGCCTTACCATCTGTCTCTACAAACCTGGAGCAAAAGCAAGGCAAGGGGAGTTAGGCAGCATACCAACTGAAAACGTTAAATTTCAAAACCAATTTTACAGAAAATCTGACCTGTAATATGAAAGTTTATACATGAGACAGTTTAGCATTGTTGGTGTGGCCATGGAATCAATCCGATATTGACCATCCCTCTTGAAATTTGAAAAAAAAAAGTGTTAACACTCCTCTAAATATAAATATTACAAGTGAAGCTAGAATGTCATCTATTCTCGAAAACAAAATATCGAGGCCAGGATAAAACATTGAACAACCCATATTACTCATTTAACTTACTAAGTAATCTGGTTCCTTTATGTGAGGGAATACACCCCCTCCGATTCGAACCATCCACAGGAATTTATTGATATCATCACTGGGATAACCAACCAGTCCTGTTAATAATCATAGCATCTAATCAGAACAAGGGGACTTAGGATAACCCAATAAAGAGAAAGAAGCTGACCTCCGAAGACAACAAGGACATATTTGACATCCAGTGACTGGAAAATTTCCCAAGCTGCCTTCTCTGGAGAAGACATTGCAGTACCAACAGTAGCAATATGTGTGTTATTCCAGGTGTTATTGTCAACAATGACTGTTCGGTTAGCCATGGCAGTTGTTTGATACCCATAGTCCCACCAAGATGCCACCTACAAGAATTTTTATGAGCATGAATATTTCAACAGTAGTTAAGTGTTTTAACCAGCATTTTTCTCTTCATTTGGAGTAAGAATAATCTAAAGGTGCAAACAATTTAGGAACTTCAGCCATAAAATTTGTAATTTAGAAACAATATTTGGTTAACGCTTTAACCAACTTCTCAACAAATTTCCACTGGTTAAAAGTGGAAAAGGAATCAACATGTTCAGGGAACAATAGTTCTTACAACTTTATAAGGGATAGAGTATACCCCAAGTTAACATATAATCAGTTAAATCACCTCAAAGTCTCAATTGACTATCACCTTTTACATAATAATTTCCAACTACTGAATGACCAACTTAGTCCACCTAAGGAAACATCATCTGTCAACTTTTGTTCATTTAAATTTAAGAAGCAGAAGATTCTTTAATTTCAAAACATAATCTAAATTTCATAAATTAGCACAAAACTCAGGAAGTCGTGGAAGCTAACCAACACCGATAATTCCAGACAGTCTATTTCAGAAAGAACATCAGTAATTAACCTATATTCTGAACTCAAGAGAAAAAAATCAAGGACATAAGTTTAGCAACATGGGCATAAAAACTGCACACAAGAGACATGTATTTCAGCCGAAAAAATAACAAAATCCCATAGAACTTACTTTATCATCTACTTCTGTATTGTGACTCAGCCAAGCATATGCCTCTCTAAAATCGTCAAAAACATGAAGCCCATCGTGTGAATGTGATGTTAAAACAATAGAAGGGGCTGAATAAGCTTCTGCTGCTGCCCATACACTGTGAACCTACATTTGAGATCAAGATAGAGAGGAACTTTTTTATAACATACAGATTGCATGAAATGGCATTATTTTTCAGAAAAAAATCCTACACTTTTTAACTTGGCGTATGTTTCTAGGTATCAAAAAGGATTCCCAGGAAAGTAGGCTTCAGAATGTCACATTTTAATGTTAGGTTCACGTTTTATCTCCCCAACTTCATTAACTTGGCGTATGTTTCTAGGTATCAAAAAGGATTCCCAGGAAAGTAGGCTTCAGAATGTCACATTTTAATGTTAGGTTCACGTTTTATCTCCCCAACTTCATTATTTCATCACATATTTTTCCACTTTTATTCTTTTTTTAATTTTTGATTAAAAATATTCTTTTCTATAATTGCTAAATGTCAATCGAACATGTTCATGGGAAATAATATTCCCTGGCATAATATTTTTCGGAATGTAATACAATACCATGAATCAAGGGTTTCATTTAAGAAGTTAATTGTAAAACAATACTAAGAAAATATATTAAATAAATAAAAAGGAATCTTTATCAAATAAATAATCCACCTACTTGGCCTTCATACTCCTAGTGGAGAGAAGGCAAAAAAATATTATCAAATAAATAATCCATCTGAGGAAACTTCAAATGAATAATATTATGTTTAAGAAATTACCACATAGAAGGCCCCTAGCAACACAAGCAAGATAATAGCAATGACGGATGTTTCCAGAGGTAAAACCAAAAGCCTTTTCTTAATTTGGGACTTGCTAAGAGGCTTTTCCACAGGTTCCTTTTCCTTCTTCTTGCTCTTCTTAGAGGTTCGCTCCTTTGAAGTGTCCTCAGTTTTATCTGCCTTCACCGAATCATTTGGCACAACATTTTCAGAACTGCCTTCCCCTGCCTTGATAGTCAAAAACACAATTTGAACAAAGCAAACTAATATAACGACCAGAAGAACATGAAGTCAACCAGTGATCATTAAAAGAAATAATGCTTACACCAACCTGAGAATTATCTGATAGGCTGGGCAACTGAAACTTGATAGATCTTGTAAAAACATCAAAAGCCTGGGAGAGAGCAATCCCAGACAATATACATGCTGCTGGAGCAAGTACAAGCATCAAGCGAACCTGATATCCATCGAGATTTTCTTCAGTAAAATAATAAAAATGCAATAGAATGAAAAAACACCTCCATTATTATGCTTACCATGACTCCAGAAAAGTATACCGATGTAACAATATAAAGTACCACAAAGGAGCTTGCATCAGATAGGGGAGAGAAACATGCCTACAATAGGTAAGTACCACCATGATTTAGTCTATATTGAGTATGGAAAACAAAAAGATAAAACAATTCTTTTTATCAAAAACGAACTTACAATAATTCCAGCTGGAACCAGGAATGCCAAGACATTGATATCCATGAAGTATGAAGGCCAAGTAGGGGGCTGATGCTCACTAACACTAGCAATGATTGGAATATACTTGCTTGCATAAGTACTGTCACACAACAAATAAATTAAGTACTTAGGATTGTAGCCAAATCCTACAAAGGAAATATTTGGCAGAATGACCAAGAGAAAGGTCAAATTCAAAAGACATTTCCATGGTTACAGTACTATATTAGGTAAATTCTATGGCTATTATGAAATTGAATAACCAACAATCACCTTAATCATAGAATATCAGTTTAGGTGAAGTAAAAACATGATAATAATTTTTACAGGATTTAAATGATAATTAAGATTGAAAAACAGCTCTTACGGATCTAGCAGACTTAAACTTCTTCCACTCCATCCCTTTGTTGGGCTTGAGGCTACCAATGCTATAAGTACTGCCACCATTGCAAAGCACACAGCCCTGCAAAATAAACAAGAAAAAAAGGTACTAGTTTAATATCTTCCAGCAATGTTTTGAATAGTCAAATAAACCAATAGAAGGGACACCCACACGCCAACAGAAACAACTAGTGCCACAGCTACTTTGAACATTTTTGGGGAAAGACTTCCTTTAATATAGTACACCAGAGCCACTACATGGATGATAATGAAAACCTGCACAAGAAAAATAGGTAGGTTTCAATGCAGCTAATAAGTTGGATATAAAGAGATGGAAAGAGTAAAAATACAATAATAAATTCATTGGATGTGCTCAAAAATAAAATGTATGTGTATATAATCAGTGATAAATAATGATTAAGTCATTAGACTTGGAAAATAAATAGCATTTATATCATAATTAGATAAGAAGATTAAATTTAAAAACTAGCATGAGATTTGCAGAAGTTGGGTACTATATTAAATAATGATTAAGTTAGATTTAAAAGCTCAAATAACAAGGGTAACCAGACAGAGTAGTACCAATTGGTGACAAGATGATAGTTTAGTCACAGGTAAAGTTGATCATGTGACCTTTCTGATTTTTTGGTAAATAAAGCATGGTAACATTGTTTGGTCCATACAGGTAGGGAACAAGTTTGTGTTGTTGTATTAAAAGAAGTTTATAAATTCATTTAATTAACAAAGTATTTTACAAAGTACATTGATCCTTCATAAAAATATTTGTATTTCAGTTATCTCAACAAAGTTATCAACTTCCAAGTTCATAAGCCCATTTATACGAATACTGACACTGACTAGCTAAAGGGTTATTTAAACTCTTTCGTTGACATATTAGCACAAAACTTTTCCCTCCACAGAAACAAAAGAAAAAATAACAAAGAATATTCAGTTAAATATTTTATTATTATAGTTATTATTTTGTGAGAACAATTCCATTGAAAATAAAGCATTCACAAGAAAAGGTATGCAATAATATTGTTAGGCTCAAACATGCTCTTCGTCACATATCTTTATTGTAAGTTTGACTTAATCCAAAGACTGGGGGGGAACTGAACTCACCAGAAATGATGCAAAATGCTCTGATGTCATTACAGCATTAAACCCAACCACTGGCACCAAGGAAGCCAACAGTGTACCCAATACAACCTGCATTAAGAAAAATGTAATGTGATTCGGGAACAGGGTAGACTAATTTGAGATAGGTTCAAAATATACAAACCAGATTCAGACCAGAAATACACCTGGCTGGTAATTGTAAACATAACAGGATAAATTCACAAAATATAGTAAATATGTGTCCAAACGAACTACAAATTCTAATATAGCAAAATGCAGATTTTATGTGTAAATAAATTCTTCATTCACGTATTGGAATAAGTAAGTTGAACCTCATTGTGGAGTATTTTATCAATCTGTTAAACCATGCCTAAATAGCCAAATCACCTATCTGAGATGAGTCTTTTGTTGTTGTTTATTGTTGTTAAACCTTATCAAAACTCCCCAAAATATTATCCAAATTACAGCTTACCACATCAAGCATGACTAATGTACAATGTGCATTTCAACTATCCAATTGAAAAGGACAA
The DNA here is from genome assembly GCF_051622355.1 of Phaseolus vulgaris. NCBI lineage: Eukaryota > Viridiplantae > Streptophyta > Magnoliopsida > Fabales > Fabaceae > Phaseolus > Phaseolus vulgaris. The sequence continues at coordinate 49,854,541 of NC_143501.1, forward strand.
ATGCATTTATTTGAACTCTAAAAATAACTGAATGAATGGAAGAGCTACTTACAAGAGGTGCATATGCAATGTAGAGTCGAGAAGAATAGCGACCAGTTACAATGCACAAGAGCACATGCATAGGAATAAGATTAATGATAAAAGTGTACCCTCCCCATGAGCAAACCTGAAAGATAAGAAATGAATTTAACATAAACAAGAGGGCGCACAGCAAAGACAACCAAGATAAATAGTATTGTAAAAAGCTTACCATGTAGAAGTATGCTATGGAATTCAAAGTGGCATAAAAGAGGGACCCTGTATTGAGCGTCTAAATAATGTGTAAATCAAGTTAGAAGCTTAAATAGAAAACAATACAAAGCTTAGTGATTATTTCTAACTGCAAAGGCCACTGAACTGACTGTTCATACAGAATATTCAAATTACACATTATTGGACAATTATTATAGTGCATTGTAATAATCTGGAGGAAATTTTAGAAACCAAAGTCATTATACAAATCAATGCAAGGAAAAAGTTCCTTGCTTTGGCAGATCACCTTAATATAGAGATAGAAAGTGAAGATCAAAGCAAATATAGCAACAGCTTCATTGTCATAGCTGCCAGCCACTGATCGAGATATATATGACGGGACCTGCATACACAAGATAAATCAGGATCAATTACATGTAAGAGGGATGCCAGAGCCCAGCAAAAAAAATACCAAAACATATTACAAGAGAGCAACCGTTACAAACAGGCATCATTAATTTACAAATACACATCAACACACGTGGTTACTATTCAACCAGCATCCAACAATTTTACTAAGCATTGATTGGCTAATCATTCAAATATAGAACGTTCAATGATTGAGCCAATAACTATGATCATAACAATCATAAATAAAAATTTTAGTAGGAAAATTGGAAGACAATCTCGTCAAGTCATAAAGCTTGTTGAGAAATTCACCATAGCCAAAAGAATTGCTGCTGTCAAACCAGCCCCCGCACCCTTCACCTCCTGAAAAAAGGAAGCAGCTCAAATTAGAAAGAACATAAACAGCAAAAATATCAATGTGAAATTCGGGCATGGACAAACCTTTGTCAGAAGATAAGTTGCCCATGAAGCAAAGGCTGAGAATATAGGAGCAGTAAACACACAGACAGTTTCAACTGAGAGAGGTATGTTTAGGGAATTCAGTATCCTGAAACCAGAAGGGAATGTTAAAAACTAGATCAGATAAACTTCAAAAACCATTGCTTGAATGGATGTTTATTAGTATATAACAAATAGAAAAGGTACAGCATAAGACAACCAACATTTACAGTGTTTCAAATGCCTACCACCATAAGGTGCCTGCTGTCAAGGTCAAACCAGGATAAACAGTCCCACCAATTACACGACCAAGGGGATACCTTGAAAGGCACAGGAAACAAAGACATTATATTATATCCAGAAACATTTAACAATAAGCGGTTTAAACTAAGCAAGTATAGAGGAAAACTTGCTTCAAAACTAAAAACCATCAGCTTACCAAGTTCGGTCATCAAACCAATTCCAGAAATCATATATCCCATTCTTTGTCAAAAACTGAAACCAACAAATACATCACATCTTCTCTGAAATATTATGGCATTGAGATTAACAGAGTAAAATTGAACAAACGCCATGGCCATGAAGAAATTCCAATTTCCATTAACCAGTACGAAAGATTCCTCAGTCGCCCCAATAGAATATAGTAATATGAGCAAAACAGTTCCATTTCAAATAGTGCTTGCTCACCTGAGTGACTCTATAGTTGAAATAAGGATCAAACTCGTGAATAACACTCTCATACTTAATAACCTGTACAAAATGCATAAAAAAGTGAGGGAGAGCAAGAAAAACTCTGCCAAACAAACGGAACTAGATACCCTACTCTGATACCGCAGAAAACAGAAGAAGGCTAATACAAATAGAAATTTGAGTAAGCACTTAGTATTCAGTTCATAGAAATAGCCACACCATGTCACTACTTCTATACAATTACTTCAACAAAACATGACTGCTCCAGGCATTCAAGCTTTTGCAACCATAACCAAAGAAAAAAGAATCTAATGCATGTAATGTAGAATTTTAACTGCTCTAACCGGAAATTCAATTCAAATGCATGTGCATTTGAAATCACATAACATCTTCTCAACATTTCAGTCTAAGCATTACTCGTACACCACTGATGCAAACGTTTTCTTTTAAATCGTTGACTTATCTCCTCAGTGAACGAACAGCTCGGTCAAGTCGCAAAAACACAAAATCTAAACACTAAATCGTCACGGCTAAGTCACTAAGATTGCAAGTTATGCTCGATAATTGTTATAGACACGAAGAAAAACACGAAAGTTAAATAGAGCTGTAATCATAGCTACTGAATTTAGAAGCACACAATCACGTTGAGAAAAGGAAAACACGGAATCGAAACGTGATTTAGGTAACCAGATCTGCGGAAGAAAGAGGAATGAGGAAAATGCTTACCGAGAATAGACGGATCGAGAAGGCGAGAACGCCGATCAGGAGAAGGATAAAGAACGCGAGAACGTTGCCGAAGGCGTGCCTGACGGAGAACACGCCGTTCTGAGCATCTGAGGCCGCCATTGACGGCCAAATTGAGCTATGAAGAGAGAGAAAATGAGCGAACAAGAGACAGAGAGCGAGAGAGAGAGTCTCACTGTGACTCAGTGAGGTTTATATCTGTGGAAGTCGTTGCGGAGCCGATGGGGAAGACTAAGCTGTGTTGGGTTGCAGAGAATCAAAAGACCGTATTGGGTCTGGTTTTATGAAAATGACTGGAATATCCTTTAGGTTCTGACGTGGCGAATTTTTGTTGGGCTTGTTACAAATTTTTGCCACTCTGGATCATGTGATTGGATGTAGACTCTCTCTTCTTAGGTCTTCGCTTATGCTAATTTTTCATTCTTCTTTCAATAAAATATGAGATTATATATATATATATATTGGTTATCATTTTTCTTCTTACATCCTTGTAAAGTTTTAAAATATTTGTTTTGAAAATTCGTTCAGGAGTTAATGTTAGTAACAGTTTATATATTTTTTTCCTCCTCTAATCTACCAAAATGTCTTTCAAAAATAAATTGGTGATAAAAAACGAATAATATCTGGTGATTGATCTTATCGATATTATCTCTCGAACTTTAGGTCGAAACATTTCAAAATAACTAAAATTTCTAAAACATGATTTTGGAACATAATTTTTAAAATAGGATTTTCTTAACAAGTTTTTTTGAAACATATATATTTTATAATAAACCTTTTAAAACATTTTTCTAAAACTTATAAAATGCACTCTGAAACATATATAATATTTTTTAGAAACATTTTTATGGAACAAACTTCTAACCAAACTCACTATTTTCAGTGGAGGCAAGAGCAGCAATAGTGGAGGCATGGTGAAGAGGGAGGGTAATTTACTTCTTTTTGCTTGTGATATGGGGGTGCATTTAGTAATCATGGGAGTGCAGGAAGAACAAATAATCAGAATTTGGGAAGCACAGCCCAAGGATAAAAGGCTTACTAGCCCAATACAAAGACCAAAGAGTTTTATTTTTCATGATGCACCAACATGCATTTTGCTTACCATAACTTTATTATCGGTAGGTACTATTATGTAACCTATACCAATCGAAAAATGTTTTTCACATATACACCGTAACATTTTCTTTAATCTGGGTCTACTCATTCGGATCAGCCTTTTAAATCATCTGCATCCAAGTTTCGGCTTCTTCTTCCTGCACCTTAAGTTTTTCTTCCTACATTCCCACAATTTTAAAAATCTCAAGACTAACCTTGACTTTTTATTTGAAAAAGGGCATCGTGGTGGAGTTTGTTTGGCATTGTTCATCTTCTTCGTTCATCTCAAGCGCTGGTGGAGGGTTGTGCGGAGCAAGGTTGTGGAATGGGTTACATTGTCGAAGTGTTGTTTGGATTTTAAAGGTAATAATTAAGTTTTTTTATGAGCATTGGTGGTTATGGAGTCTTTGGGGTTACCAGAAATCGGGATCCAAAAGTGTGCTACGAATTCATATCAATCCATAAGTGAAACATGTTGTTTTCTGGATGAGGGGTGTTACGAAAGCAAATTGTTAATAAATTGTTGATTTCTTGATTGTTGAATCTGGAAGCCTAATTTCTATTACGGATTGATGGATCAAGAAGCTTACCACACTCACCAATCTGGAAAATTTACAGATTCCCCAAATAAAAAACTTTACGAATTTTCCAATCCAGAATGCAAAAAAAATAACGCAGATTCCCAATTCCGTAAAACTACCGAATTGCATTGTGGGTTTTATGTGCTTTTTGGGGTTTTAAAAAAGTAATAGGAATATTTTTGTCATTACATTATGGGGGTGCAGGAAGAAAAATGTAGGGATACAGGAAGAAACTGCCCTTCTATATATGCACCATCTTTCTTATAAAAGCCTGAACCCATTTGACTGGCCCAAAATTTTTGTTACTTGCAATTTCCTTGTTTATTGGCTGCTTCTTCCTACACTTCCATACCTTTTTGTGTCATTCCCATAAGTTTTTTGTATTCTAAAAATATCATTTTTTTATATTCTAAATTACAAAATCCATAAGTCTTTTTATAGATCCATAATTAGCTTCCGGATTATGTAATCCAAAAGTCTTTTATGATTAGCTTCCGGATTACATAATCCATAAGTCTTTTCTATACATAAGATTAGTTTTTCAGATTATGTATCGGAAGCCTTTTCTTCATATGTGTGATTAGACTTTGAATCACATAATCCGGAAGTATTTTATAAATGTGAAATTGACTTCCAGATTATGTAATCCAGAATATATCTAGATTACATAATCCATAGGTTTATTTCAAATCCAAAAAAGAGTTATGGATTTTATAAATCTAAATAACACTTTCGGATCCAGAAACATCTTATGGAATATGTATGGAGGTGCCACAAAAAAGTGATAAAACGATATTTTCACATTTAATATGAGTGGCGCAAGAAGGTATGGAAAGAGTCTTGTTTATTTATAGACTAACCAGTATTTATTTTCTTTTAATAGTTAGTACCAGTTTGTTCGGCCTAACATTTCTACTATTTGTCACCTGTATCTTTAAATATACAATCACAAATGTTTTTTTATTGAGAAAAGTAAAATAAAAAATAAAAAGATATAATTTTTGCACTATGCTCAAATAAATTTTAAATATATGTATAACGACACGTGGTCCATCCAATATTTAATATGTATCTTTAAAAAAGAATAAAATCATAAAACTTTTCTCACAAACCTCATATCATATAACAAATAAGAACTTTGGAATATGACAACACGTATACTAGTTCACCACAATTTTTGGATTATCTTCATTTCTCCTCTATGTAACACTTGAGAGGATCCATTAATGGAAATCTTGATTATTATATGTTTGTGGAATAAAAAAATTCACAAAATATTTTAAACACCCTCCCTAAATTTACTATATAATGGTTAGTGTATAGGAAATAATTCAACAAAATTCCTAACAAAAATATACGTTGAATGCTATTTTCTACATAAAATAAAAAATTATTATTATATTTATTTGTACATAAGTTATTAAATATATAATTGATATTAAATATAAATAAATAAATTATTATTATTAACAAGTGAATAATATTTTTACTTATTTGTTTTTAGCCAGACAATTGTTTTCCACAAAATTTAATTTATTTTCTCTTTCACTTTTTATATTTTTTTCTTTTTATCAAACGGACATTTATAGCTATTAAAGTAACAATATATGAGGCTCAGACATGTCTCTTAAATGGTATGTCCGTGTCGGATACAAATCGTACGACATTTGTAGAACATGTATCGGTGAAATGTCTAATTAAAAAAAATATTTGTTAAATTTCTGACAATTCTAGCAAGTGTCCTATTGTACCGGTCGGCATCGAACGACCGAATGGTTTATGTCGAATAATCTAATTAAGTCCGGAACGTTGTTACAAGTGGAGTAAAGAGCAGTTATAACAACCATTGACTAAGTCGAAACACGTTCTCTAGATCACTCCCTTGGTTTTCAGGAAACCACCAAACACGACCCGGAGACCACTAAACATGTCCCTAGCGAGCAATGAACGCTCACTGGGCCCACAGGGTAGAGGCCCAAGTCAACCTACTAAAAGGGAAGGAGAGAGGGAGAAAAGGTACGTTTTTTATAAGATCAGAGAATTCTCATTTGGAGCACCATCGCTGACTTGAGCGTTGGAGTGCAATCGCAGGTACTCTCGCCGGCCGACCGAGGCACGCGAAGTGGAAAGGATACGTGAAGAATAGGACAACCCAGAGTGAAGTAGATAGTGTATCGACGTGGATTAAGATTACTTGGCCTCCAATATCCGTTCAGGTACAACTATATTTTAGAGATTATACGTATCGTATCAATGTTCATGCTACATAATAAAATTGTATCAATATCAATGTTTATGGTACATAGAATTGAACGAAGAGTAGTGATGGATGGGATCAGGACCATTTTGCCCAACAATTAAGGGCAAATATCAACCCACAGATTCATGAGCTGCTGTTAATCATAGCCACACAAACAAAACTCGTTTTCTTTCTTGTAAGTAACAATCACGTGCAAAAAATCTACATATACAAATATTATGCAGACCACATAAAATTTAGCAGGTTTTAGTACTGCAGCTTTTATGAGACTTCCTTTATGATTTTGTTTTTTTGTACTATTTTTATGCACACAAAAAATGTTTTTATTCCAACATATTAAAACTTGATTTGATTACTTTAAAAGAAGAAAAAGCATGGTCCAAAAATTACTTTAAATATTAGTCTTCCATACAAGATAAGGCAACTTTTAACAGTAATCATAACAGATAATAATCAATATATGTTGCATTTATTTCTCAAAAATCTCATTTCTCATCATAAAAAGGTTATATTTTTTGAAAAACTTACTTAATCTCTGCAAATATTAAAGTAAAAGGACTCTATGGCCATTCTTCTGGATAAGAATCACTAAAAGTCCTAATTTTCCAATAACATTTATAGAAAAACTGTGATTAATTATAATATTTTTCAATAATGTCACTGTGAATTCCATTATAAATTTGAGTAACACAGAAAACATGTTTTATTAATAACAAGAGTTTATTAAAACTCATAAACTTATTTTACACACACATCAAAACTCTCCTCTAATTATCCAAGAGAAAGCTAAAATACAGATACAGAAACAAAATACTGGTTTGAATGATAGTTACTTCAGTAACAGTAACATGCATGCAAAATGTAAATTAATTATTATTCTTCCGATACCAAAATAATCTTACATTACACTAAAAAAAATCATAAAATAAAAAATAATTTTAGAGTCAAAAAATAAATTAGAAATCATTATAAGGACTAAATAAATTTGTGATTTCTAAATTAATTTTTATTATTGTTAAATGGTTTCTAAATTGTTATCTAATTAGCAACTAAGGTTTTACTATCAAATTTAGAATCTAAATAATTGGTAATTAAAACTTTGGTACCTAATTAGATACTAATTTAAAAACTATTTCACAATAATATAAACTAATTTAGAAACCAATTTTTTTTTAGTTTCTAAATGGTCTCTAATTTAGTTAGTATTGCAACTAATTATTTTGATCTCTAAATATTGATTTCTATTTGATGATTTTCTTATAGTGTTGTTCAAATCTGATAAGGATAGTTTATATATTTCTTTCTCCTTCAAAATCTACTGAAATGACTTTTAAAAATAAAATCGTAATGGAATACGGATATTTAAAACGGATGAAACCTGCATTAATTAAACAGTAAAAGCATAACAGTATGCAGTACAAGCATAACAGTATGTGAGTGTGTCACTTAGTTGTGGAACTTGAGTGCTGTTTCCATGTTCTTCAAACCTTCTTCAATCTTCTTAGCCATGGCATTCAACCCTTTGTCTGTGAAGGTGTTGAGATATTCAAGCTTCCACCCTTCAACTGGTTCAACTTCATAGTGCCACTGAATCTCAGTCCCTTCAGGAGTTGGCTTGAGTTTCCAAGTTGCTATGTAGGAGTGAAACCCTACATTTCCCTCCACAATGGAGTAGGTGAAAGTCCATTGAGAAGGGTCAATGGACAAGAGTTTCTGCTTGGTCCAATTCACAGTTTTCTTGGCTTCATCATCCACTGGTGTCTTGAAACCAGCACAGAAACGAACACACCCTGGTTGCCCAGAGAGGCCTTCAACAGGAATGCACAAAGGAGTGGGAAACCACTTGTTCAGGCCAAAGAAATCCTCCAAAAGTGGCCACACTTCTTCTGCTTTCACTCCTTTTACTTCTGCTATGGCCTTGCCCTTCCATTTTTCTTCTCTTCCTTGTTCAATAGACTCCATTTTTAGTGTAGTTGCAGTGACACACACAAGAAGAGTTAGAAAATATGAAGTGCTGTGAAGGTATAGCCTCATATATATAATAAGCAAAGAAAGGAAAGAGAAAAGCTTCTTTTAACACCATCAACATCACCTACGCTTAACAAACACTTACAATAATATAATAATATTTTGAATTAAAAAATAAAATAAAATATTAATTTATTGGATGATTTTAAGTATTTAAAATAATATTTAATTTAATTAATATATTTTATTATCTTTAAAATTAATTTTTATTTAATGATTTTAAATAGTAGTATAACACTTTGATAAAAATGGGTCCTAGATAAAAACATACCAAATTTTATTTGTATATAAGTTTTATCTTTACCTCACACTTGCATTTCATATCTTTAAGTGCTATGGATAATATCAATTAGAGAGATAGTGATTTTTTATTTATTTTTTTATGGGGTAGAGAGATAGTGATAATTAAGGATATGTACTAATCACGAAAATTGGACAATTCCACCAATCACTTGTATTTCTGAGATTCTGGAGAGTACTGCAAAGAGTCATCATCACACAAGAAAATATCCATGAAAATCATATACTAAATATTCTCTAAACAATTGTCACTAACCACTCTTATAATCAAATTTTCACTTCATGAGTGAGTCTATGTATTTTCACACCTTTTCAATATCTTCATTACCTACTACTAAATATATACATAAATTTGTGTTGTTGCTCCCATCTAAAACTTGAACATCCATGAATATTTTCTTAGTTGCTTTTAAAATGTCATTTTTTAATAAAAGTTTTTTATCTATATTTTTTTAATTTAAAACAACATATGGTTCAATTATACTCTTAATTTAACTAATATGGAGAAAATAATCATAAATAACACATACGTGAAAAAAGTATAATAAATAAGCAATATTTGAAGTTGTTTGACTAGTTTGAAATCTTTGTTACGCTTGGTTAAGAGTTAGTTGAGTATATTTTTTTATCCATATAGTTCACATTTTGAGCACTTTAAACTACTTGACGCGTCTACTTATATTAATCTAATTTTGAATAATGTTTGGTTCGCGTTGGTAAGTGAGATTTGGGGACGTAAGAATAATTACTTATTTAATGGAGGAGTGGTTCTGAAGTTTTCTCCTTGACACAAGTTAAAGTTTGGTCTTAGATTTCCTTAAAGGTACCATCATTGAGTTTTTCATTCTCTGATTGGTTCCTAGAATCTTTGGTATGTATGCACTCGATTATAAGTTGCTTATAGAGTGGTGGGGTTGGTCCTTGATCTTTCTATTGTCTTTAGTTGGTGTTTACGGATAGATAGTTGGCGGTATTTTTGTGTTTTTGTTTGTGTACGGGGAGAGGTGCATTTGCCTCTTTTGCTTGGTATGAGGGTTGGATCACCCTTAAAGTAGACCATATTTATTTATTTATTTTGTCGATAAAAAAATATTGCTTGATTTGAAAAATCATTAACATTAAAATGATAATAATAATTTGATTTAAAAATTGATTATATCCTATTTACATTTAGACTCATATACATAATGAATTAAACTTAGTGCATTACAAAATTGATAGATTGTAACCTATCATCTACCTTGCATATTGAATGCAATTATAGAAATCTTGTGATTGTTCAAGAAACATAGTCAATCTCACTTTGCTTCTGAATCATTGCCTTTCGGAATGGAAAGATGAGTTTGTGATTCAGAACCACATTTCCTTGCATATCATCGCATTTCGCTTTAAACAATGCATGTGAGCACCTTCCAATATGCAAACAAGATATACCACTTTTCAACAAACACAACCTAAATTATTAAGAGATAAGTACTTACATTATTTAAGTGAGGATCTCAATAATATTCCTGAGAAGATTAGACCAAATTCCAACTAATTTTAGAATCCAAAATAATTAGTTACTATTGAATTAAATTAGAGATCATTTTCAACTAATTTTAGAATCCAAAATAATTAGTTACTATTGAATTAAATTAGAGATCATTTTAGAGACTAAAAAAATTATTGATATCTAGAGTAGTTTCTATTATTAATAAAAATTTATAAAGTAGTTTTTAAATTGGTAACTAAGCCTTAACTATCAAGATTTTAGCTACTAATATTTTAGATTATAAATTAATATCTAAAAGACTAATTGAGACCAATTTAGAATATAAAATATTAGTAGATAAAATACTGGTAACTAATTTATATATCAATTTAGAAACCATTTTATAAATTTTTATTAATAATAGAAATCACTTTAGATACAAATAATTTTTTAGTCTTTAAAATATATCTTATTTAGTTAATTATATGAGTTGATTTATTATTTGCAACTCATATATCTAAATCTTTGATTACCTATTAACTATTTTTGATATATTGACTTGAAAAATCCAACCTTAATAATTAAATTAAATCGTGAGTAATATGTGTATTAATATATAAAAAAGTTATTAAAAAAGCTTAATTATTTAGTATGTTTAATTTATTTAACTTTTTTTAATATCTTTTGTTTTGTACCATAATAAGAAAAAATGTTATTACTAAAATAAATAATAATAATAATAATAATAATAATAATAAATTTCAAAAAATAAATAATTTAAAAAGATAAATTTCTATTCCATTTTTCTTTTACATTTCTTTCTTTAGTTAAATATACTTTATATACATAACCTAATTATCCTATGGCCCAAACTACAATGATTTTTTGTCCTTTAAGTTGGAACCCACCCCTCCAATAATTGTAAATATTATATTTATGTGGCAGGCAAGACAATCTATTCATATAATTGAAACTTTATCAAATAAAATCATGCATAAACACATGGTAGTTTTGCTTGATTATTTTTAACTTCACTTTATTATGAAATGAAATAAAGAAGTTTATATCTCCAACTCCCAACATGTTTTGATATCTACAGTGTAATTAGCTAGTGGAAGTGGGTATTTGTAGCAATTTTCAAAAGCTCTTTTCAACCTTAATCCTTGCTAAAATAATCCAAAAATTCCACCACATTGTGTGTGCCACTTACCAACAAGTCATGAGACCCACCAATTCACAAAATTGCAAATGCAGCCAAACTTGATCAAATGTTGGGGTGGCGGCCGTTTTGAACCTATACCTACCGTCAAAAATGGAATGGGACAGGTTGATTCATTAAGATTATCCGGATTAAAATTGGTAACTCGTTTTGTCATACGAGTTAGTGAGATTGTATGTGACATTTATTAATAAGTTATCAGACCTATCAATACATAAATTTGCAAAGGAAGCTAGATTTGATCAAATGTACGGGTGACTGGTCAAACTCACCCAATATTCACTGATCCGTCAAAAGCGGAGTGAGACAGATTGTCTGTCAAAGTTATATAATTGAAATTAGTATTTCATTTTATCATATGGTGGGTTGATGAACTGATCTATTATTTTTCAAAAAATATAATTTTTAAAAATTTTTTTGTCTTTGATATAATTTTTTGGACAATAAAAAATAAAGAAAAACAACAAAATTGAATCAAACTTTAATATTTTAATAAAAAGTGTTTAACGTTTAAAAAAATAAAATAAATATTTATAATCATTTAATTAATCAAATAAATATAAATAAAATTTTATATAAAAAATAAAGAAAAGTGGATTGACAAACTAAACCGTCCTTAACTTGCTGGATTCACTAATTAGACCGATCAAATTGATATAAACTGACAAATTCTTCAAAAAGTTGATACAAGAACAAGTACAATTTGTCATTCCTAATCAAATGCAATTGAGAAAAATGAAACTAAAGACGACTTCACTTATGCATACCACTGAGGGAAAATTTTTGAAAAACACCCACTTCAGAGGTTGTCAGAAACATGTTTTCTTGGCCACGATTCTTGGAATGTGTGGTCGTTAAGAAATGAAAAAAAAAATTAAACATAGTGAAAATAAATTATTTGATTCAAGAAAAGTAAGAAAAAATATATTTTTATTGTAATAAAAAATATATAAAAACTTATAATTAGTTATAAAAACTTTATATTTAATTATTTTTTTATTTTTTTCACAATATGTGAATAAATTCTAGGATGTAACACAACCTTTGTTTTCTTCATTATTCTTCTTATCTTTTACACGACTTTCAGTTTTCTTCCTTTTTCAGTCCACTCATTCAAACCTCGTGACCAGTAAAAGGGTGAAAATGACTTCTCATTCATGGATGCACTCTGGATCTCACCTTTTAAGAGTGTTGTTTTGTGTCTTTTCCTTTTCAAATAATTCTGTAGTGGTTTATGAGAAATGGTAGGGTAAGTATAGGATAAAATAGAGTTTTGTTCAAATGTAAATTTTTCATTGTTTTGTACGTGCAATTTTTTTATGGGCAACTTGTATATGCAATTATAAGAAAGAAAGTGATTATTTTATAGATTAATTGAAATATTTTATGATAAAATATTATTTAAATAAAGAGTTATTTTATGATCGGATTCAAACGACAGGTGGAAGTCTCAATATCCTGTTAGAACTGACCAACACAATCAGATTCATTAAGTCTTACAAGAGATTAACAAGATCAAACAGTGATTCAGCATTATGTAATACACTTTTAATGATGATTCAAAATTATAATCTAACTCAATAACAAAGGGTTCATGATAATCATATAAATAGTCGCATATGTCGAGAAAAAGGTACGTCATCATCACACATTAATTACATCAAGCACAGCATCGGAGTGTCTTTTAAAAGTATCATCCGAACTTGAACTTTACAAGGACGAAGAGGATAAGAACGAAGGGAGAGTTGTGAGGTTATTTCAAGAAGAAATGAGGTAGAAGCAAACCGACCGACTGACCGAGGAGGAAGGTAATCGTTCTCTCATTTAATCCGATTGAGAATAGTTATAAAAAAATAAAATGTAAATTTTAAGAAAATAATCGACTTATTTAAAATTAGAAAAAAATTAAAACTTTAGTTAAAAATTAATATTTTTTTTATACTTTTAGATTCAGTGTATTCATTTCATATTCTTTCTTTAATTCTTCTTTTGTTTTAGATTTTTGACTTGATTGAGACTAAAAATCATTGAAATGATTTATTTTTAGTGAATGTTGATTTGAATTTTTTATTTTATTTTGTTAAGAGCTATTTTTTTGTTTAGATTATATGATTGGTTTATTACTATTATTGTATATCATTATTACTTTTCGTTCGATATTAATTAAAGTTTTTTCAACTAATATTAGAAAGGTTATTTAGGTTATTTTTTATGAATATGTACTAATTTTTGCTTATTGATGACTATTATAATTAAAAATTATTTATTAGTATATTATTAAAGTTAAGTAAATACCACTTTAAAAATATAGTTACTAAAGTTTAGATGTCTGTTTAAAAATTATTTATTAATGATAAAAAATATTTTCAAAAATAATATCTAATTTATTTATTATAATAATTAATTATTTTTTGTTTTTATTTAATATTTTTTATAGTGTTAGTTAAAACCAATTTAACTTAAAGAAACGGATAAAATAATTAATGATGTAAGGATTACGTAAAAATTTTAAATTAAAAAAGTTTAAATAAGTTGATAGTTTCATTGGTTTTCTTTAGCGTACATAGTAAATATTTTAATACTTTAAATATCTAAGAAAATAAATATTTTAATTTAATATGCTTTTATACCTGTGTTAGGTTATGATAAATGATATAAATTAAGTACATATCTGGTGAAATATGTATTATACAATTTAAACCATTAATAAATAGTATAAATTAAGTCGTTTTTTTTCTTATATGTATTAATATTATACGTCAGTGTATAATAAAAATATGAGATACACAAAATTAAAAATAAAGAATCAACTATTAAGTAATGGAAATATAAATAAATACATTTTTAAAAGCTTAACCCAAAATTATATAATATATTAATTATTAAAAAACTAATTATTTGGTAATAAAAATAAAAATCAATTATATGTTTGAAAGCTAACACTTATTTAAATTTTTAAAAAATCAAATTAAAGAAGAAGAAAAATGTTTTGAGCTCTTTATAATCTAACTTTATCTCTACTTCAAAAAATAATTGAAATGTGAACCATAAATTCAGAATAATAGGTAATAAACGTTCTAAATGTGGTCCTTAACTATGCCACGTGGGAACAAATATAATAAAACTGAAAAGGAAATCACAAGTTATAGATACCTAGTTAGTACAAATAAAAATAATTAAGTTAGTTAATTTTAATTAAAATGTTATGAACTTAAAATTTTAAATAAATAATTATTAAATGATATTTTTGTAATTCAAATTTATTTATTTTTAACTATAGATGTAACTTATATGGTTATAGTTCCTTTCATGCATTTATTTCTTAAGAAAACTAGTAAACATTTCTTTAATGAATTTTACGTAAATTAAGGTATAAAAATTATCAATGTATACATAAAAAGTGAGTTTAAACTTCTTAAAATTAAGAAAAAATGTTTTTGTCTTTTTTAAATATATAAGATTGGAGGTGGATTTTCCTTAATGGAAACACGTGGTATAATTTATAAATTAAGAAAACACGTGGTATAATTCAAAATGATAAACTTAAAAATTAATACATCACAATCTGTTTTTTAATAAAGACGTATACTTATTTAAAAAACGTAATTTGTGTAAAATATATTTTCGAAAAAGACTTTTCAAAATAGCTACACGTTTTCAAAAAAACTAATTTTTGGTATTTTTTACTTTTTGTTTGATTTTATTATAATTATTTTGTATTTTTTTAGAACCACTTATAATATTAAAAGAAATAATTTCGAATATTTTTTTTTAAGTGAAAGGGATTTGAGGGAAAATTCACGTTTTTAAAAGAAAGATGCCATGGAATTAAAGAGAGTAGAACGTGAATGATAAATGAAGAGTATTTGAAAAAAGAAAAGAAAAATAATTAGTTAAATTAAATTTGGAGATTACTTGGTATTTAAATTTGGGCCATATTTTTAACATACCAAGATCAAATTGAGTATACCTAACAAAAAAAATTAATACCTTTAAGATAAATATTGTGAAACATTTAGATTACCAATTGAACAATTTAGCCACTCATTAAATATTAAAGTAAATATCAAACATATATGTATGTAGGCAAGAAATTATTAAAATGATATAAAGAGGTGGTAATTAATTTATTTCTTACATCATTATTATCTTGGTCTTTTTTTATTTTATTTGAATTATAAGTATTTTTAGACATACATTCATCACTAATTCAAGTTTAAATAGAATAATATTTTTGTTAAAAATTTAGGTATAAGTTGAAAATTTTACTTTGATTAAAAATAAGAAAATTGAATAATATATGAAGAAGAAAACTCATAGACATTAAGTCTTAAAGTTGTTTTGAGTTTAATGTGGTGTCGATATCTTATATGATTGACTTTGTGACTTTTGGTGTTAAATATTTCCAATCTATCCTTACAAAAATTATAACTCCTAATGGAAGGAATAAGATCCAAAGAATATTTTGGTATTATAAAAGTCATTTCGATCTTTGTAAACACATTTGGGATCCACTGAGAGACACAAATAAAATCTTTTGATACCATATGGTATTAATAAAGAATGTGGTAAACAATGGACGTAAAAATATCACATAAGCCTAAGAGAACAACTCAGGTGAATCAACTTTGCTACTCAAGATTAAGAAGGAGCTTGAGAACTTGAAGACAAGAAACATGGAAAAAATCGATACTTTCAAACTCGAGAACGCCTATATATGCAAACGACTATGGGAACACCAACAAGAATGATTATGATCAAACTTACAAGGCACCCACTCAACTTTAATGTGTATCAACACCGCCCTCAACATGTCTCCACACCAACATTAAGGAGATAAGAACTCGATAACAACTACAACGCAAAAATTAAGTATCATGTCTCTACTCACATCTTATTATACAGAGTTTCCAATGACATTCATTCATTTATGTAAACATGAAAATTTCCCATCTAAGTGGAAAAACATTATCCTAAATCGGTACGATGGTACTTTTGATATTGACAAACACATATTCTCCATTTGAGCATACTAAAGAACAAAATATATCTTATTATGAGAAG
This sequence comes from Phaseolus vulgaris, assembly GCF_051622355.1. NCBI lineage: Eukaryota > Viridiplantae > Streptophyta > Magnoliopsida > Fabales > Fabaceae > Phaseolus > Phaseolus vulgaris. The sequence continues at coordinate 49,871,073 of NC_143501.1, forward strand.
TATAACACCTTACATATTAGTAAATTAATTTATAAATTAGTTTAATAAAACCATTAAATCATTTTAAATTTTAACCCCTTTGATTTAATTTATTTTAAAATTTTTAAAATAAGTTTTAGCACTACTACTATTATTACATAATATTTTTACACAATTTTATTCAATTAAATTTTATTATATGAAAGGTCTTGTTATTGTTAACAATACACATTTGTTTTCTGTACTAGTAAAGTTAATTATAACTTAACTGTATAATTATTAAGAAGAAACTTGTATAAAACAACATATTATATAATAGACTAACATAAGTAATCATTAACATGACTTGTCACAGATAATGTAGTTGGTTTATCTAGAACTCTTAGGAATGATGAATCTTATCTTTAGAAATCACAGGATTATTTTGGACATCTATGCTACATTGTACAGTGAAAAATGTGACTTTTATTATAGCAAATAATTGCTTAATTTACTATGATAAAGTCATCTATATACCTATATGTGATCATTTTTGTCATTTTTATTAAGAAAGAAACAAAAAACATAAAAAAGTGATAACTAATATTATGTGAATAGATTATATATAATATATATATATATAAGTTTCATTCATATATTTATTTATATATAGTTGTTTTTATTTTAAAGAAAAAGATTTAAATTATTTTTTATAGTGTCTAATTGAGATAAACAATACTATTTTACTCGTTTAAATTTCTAAATTGAGACATATATATATATTATTAATTATTCATTGATTTATAAATAAAAAAGATTATTCGTTTTCCTAATTTTATTATCAACCAATATACACATATATAAGTAAATTATATATAATTATTATAAAATAATTACTTATTATATGTATATTAATTAAATAATATTTAAATACAACATAGTTATAAGAAATATCTCATAAACCAACAAAACAAAGTTAGGAACATGTCGATCGATAAAGTAACATGAAATAAAAAAAGATATTATGAAAAAATAATAAATATTTTTCCTCTTATCTAGATTTTTGAGGAATCAAAATTGATCACTCTACCACCCTATGAATTGAAATTTGAATATGACTTTCTCAGTTTAGTATAATTTAAGAAAGACACGTGTAATTATCTTATCACCCACTTTGTGGATTTTATAAGTCACACGCAAAGTTATTTTAAATCATTTAAACGTTTATATCTTCTCAAATTTCACAAAATTTAAATTTTGAGATTAGAAATAGTTTATATATATATAAATAAATTGGTTTATAATTAAAATATTGCTTTAAGATAAAATTATAATAAAACAATAAATTTTCAAATCATAAAAAATTCGGGATATTATAATTCTATTAATACATAGAAACAATTACATCGAAATATTGGTATAAAAAGAAAATTAAGTTAAATATATTAAAAAGAGGAATGAGGTCACTTTTTTTTTAATTTCTACTAGGAAGTAATACGAAATAAAAAATGTTTTATCTTGATATTTAGACATTATATATAATAATATAAAAAAAACACGAATGATAAGTATTGATTGACTTGGAGAGACGTTATTTTTGTAATACAAAAAATTTATGAGTGATAAAATGAATCAGTCGATCTTTCCTGGTCAGATAAATTAAAAATCTCAGTTTGTTTTATTATAATTTTATTTTCTATTTTATTCTAATATATGTATGTATATTAAAAAATAATTATATATATATATATATTTTAAAAAATAATTATATAAATATTTTAAGTTTTTAATTAATTAATTAATATGTTTAATTTTTATACCTGGGTGTTTGATTTTAGTTTCATAAGAATCCAAAATCATTAATTGCAAAACAAAAAATATCCATCTGCAAATCCTATTCATGCACATGTTTACCATTAATTTTTCTGCCAATTTTAACTGTACTAGGACCATATTTGCATGCATTTTAGACAAAGTCAAACTTTTACTGCAACTTCATACCTTTTTCTGCACTTTTTATATTTTTTATTTTATTTCAACAATACTCTTTTATCTTTTATGGTGAAGAGTATATTGTTTTATTCTTAATTTTTAAGAGGTGATAATTGTTTGTGGTGATCCACAAGTAAGTTTTTTAGTATTTTTAATATTAGTGATTGTGTTTGTTTTTGTTTATTTTTTTATATTTTTAAACTATAAAAGAAAACAAAAATTAATAAGGTGTAAAATGTAATATAAAACTAAAAAAAATAAAAATTTGAATTATGAAATGTCAGAAGACAACAAATATTTTTGTTAATCCTCTCACACATGCTCAAATTGATGGAACGACTCTCTCAAACGTTATATCCGAAAAATAATGGAAGTATTGTGGCTGAATGGAAATATGGAGATGCAAGGGTAAATAGAGATTATTTAAAAAAATGAGATTGTGTTTCATTTAAAGTTATTTAAAAATTTTATAATGGTTAAAATCGACTTTTCACAGTTAATACGAAGTGCCGGAGAAGATGGAGGAAGAAATCCCCTTGGACAAAATGGAACCAGTTGTCTTGTTTTTATGTTTTCAGATTTTGGATCCCTTTTGCTTTTGGATACCCTCATTTTTCTTCTCACCACCAATTTTACTAAAGTTGGCCCAATCATTTTTCACAACATTTTCCACTATTTGCAGCACATATTTTATATATACACCACCATATGTTTTTTTAAAAGCCAGGGCATATTCGGCTAGCCCAACTAGATTTCTATTCGCCACTTGCGTTTTCTATCCGTACTACCTTTCTTTAACAAAAGGCTTGATTTATTATGCTGGCCAATTATTTTATTAGGCTTGGTTTACAAAAGGCTTAGTTTTCTAACTGCCACTATATTTATTTCTTATACACCCACCAGTTTTTCTTTTCTTTACAGCTTGTTCAACTTTTCTACTATTTGCCACCTGTTTTACTACATATACAAAGACCAACGTTTTTTGTGTGAAAAGTAAAACAATAAATAAATACATATACACCCAAACAAATTTTAGATACTTGTATGATTGCACAAGACATATTATACTTAATAATTACAATTTTTTTAAAATATAATCTCATATATATATATATATATATATATATGAATTACTCAATATATTTTTTTCTAAAAATAAGATATATGTTTTCTTTAAATAAAATTAACGCAAACAATCAACAATTTCTATCATTAGTTTACACCAAGAGTATCAATAATCTAAAAAATTAAGAACTATATAAATTATGAACAACTATTACTATGACCAACCCAAATCATTTATTTTTTTATTTAGATTTAATCTATATATGGAGCACACTCCACGCAAACTCTTTTAATATTATAATTATAAAATAAAAATGTTTCAATCTTTGAGAAGATCTAGATAAGCACCACTACGTGGCAGTTGAATGAGATGCCAAATGGCAAGCAAATAGAAATGACCCATAAATTATAAACTGAGACCACCATGAAAAAACTTAAGTGTAAAGCATTCTAAGAATTCTATTCAGAAAAAAAAAGTTGTAAAAAGCAAATGCATTACAATTAAAAGACAAGAGTTTACAATTATTACTGCCCAATGTGTATCTTTTAGATGGACCACCCATGATTAAGGACAAAATATCTCATTAATTTTATCGAGTAATCGTGTGTGTTTGACATTTGTCAGGATTAATTACTTGATTAGATGGGAGAATTAAGCAATAATCTTTCACTAATTTTCCATCTCGTGATAGTTACACGTGTGTCTCTTTCTCTTAAGTTTTCAAAACTTTACATAAAGGAAATTTTCCTTTCTCATTCTTTTCTTCTTTCACCACCTCGTTAGTTCTCATCCATACATTCTATTGTTTTGAGTCCAAGCAAGAAAATGTACTTTATATAATGTTAGAGAAGTTAACTGTAAGAAAAATCTAATTAGTGTTTTCATTAGATTTTGCATCGAGTATTTAGAGATATTGAATTTGAGTTGTTGATAGATAATGATTTTTTTTTAAGGATTGTCAGAATTTTATCATAAATGAAATTTTATATGTAAAATATTTTTCGACATTCTGTTGGATATTCCACATCGACTAGAGATGAAGACAATTTATTGTACATATGTGGGTGCAAACCTCAACCTTATGAGCGAGTTTTATGGGGTTGAGTTAGGCTTAAAGTGTGTTGGAGATCCCACATCTGACTTTGAACCTTCATGATTCTGCTAATTATTGTTAAAATTTGTATTGTGAAAGGTTGCATGACTTTGATGATGGTTCTGATTTTTAAATTTGAAATAAGGTTCAAGTCAATAAAATTATAATGATATCAAAATAAAGAATAAATATAAAGTATTGAGTGAGTGAGAAGTATTTCATGAACTTATACTTATAATAACATATACATTTCAAGATTTATCGCTACTTTAAACGATTATCAACAACATTAGATTTATGAAGTTGTTAATATATCATGAATAATTGGTGGAACAATACAAGAAAATCATTCAAAAAAATCATTGAATATAAAACAATTTTATAAACAAAAAATAATTAGTTGTTATATTAACTAGATTAACGACCATTTTAGACACCAAAAAAATGTGTAGTTTCTAAATTAGATTCTATTATTGATATTTAATTAGCTACCAAGGTTTTTGCTACCAAATTTAGAATATAAATAATTGGTAGTTAAAACCTGGGTAGCTAATTAGATACCAATTTAAAAATTACTTATCAATAATAGAAACTAATTTAGAAACCAATAATTTTTTTAGTCTCTAAAATGATTTCTAATTTAATTACTATAAAAACTAATTATTATTTTTTATATTTAATGATTATTTAGAGGAATTTATTGAGCCGATGGCAAGTAGGTAATATTCATATTATCCAATCGATATTAACCACATGAATTTCATAGGTAAATATTACAAAAATTATTGGTAAACAATTACAAGTAAAACTTTTTTAAACAAATATTAATACAATCTCATAATAAAAAATGTATAATATTAACTATTTAGTTCTTGGAACCCTCACAAGACCCAATTCACAATAGCATCAAACTAGTAAGGTAAACAAGTGAGAATTAGCATAATGCATTAAAGTTACAATGTATTAGCCATTTTGAAGAACCCTAGAAATACTTGTTTGAGAGAAAGCCTATATATGTTCATGTTTTGTCTTGAAAGTGTGTGCTCTTTTCTCTCTTAAATGTGTGGAGTTTAGCGAATTGGGACCAGAATGGTGATGGATGAAAAGGGTAGCCATTGAATGTGTACACAAATCATAAAACACCACTTCCAAATTGCTAAAGAGAAAGAAATAAAATGGTCCTAGAATTGGTGGTTGTGCAGGGAAAGTATAGAAAGTTTTATTTGGAACCTTATTAGTAGAACTCTCATCTTTCCTTACAAAATCTCCTCAATGAAGCAAAGAAATTCTATTTGAGTTTGGGTGGATAAATGGGTTCATTTTTACCTAATAAATACTAGCATGCTGCATGTTTGTGCTTCATAATTTGATAGTACTAAATGACAAAAAACATTCTTTTAATAATTAAAAAAATATTTTAATTATATTTATTTTATTTTTTACACTACTAAAAAATTATTAAATAAAAACTAATTTTAGTGACAAAAAATAATTAATTTCTATATTAACTAAATTAGATACTAAATTTCAGTTTTTTTAAAATATAGTTTTTAATATAAAAACTAAAATTAAAATCCAAATTATTGGAATAGTCATGAGAGAAAAAATCATCATATAATGACTATAATAGATCTTAATATTTATATTATAATAATAATAATAATAATACATAATATGAATATGAATGATGATTATAAATATCATATTAATATGTATAAACATAAATACTAAATGATAATTCTAAATAACATCCAAAGTGAAATTCTAATTAATCTCTAAAAGTCAATACAATTTATTCATCTTAAAACTTAGAACTTAAAAGTAATCCAAAATCATGTTAAACTCAAAATACAATCTGAAATCATAAAAAATTAAATTACTATCTAACATCATTAGTAGGTGAGTGAATTTGACTTATTACAAATTTAATCTAGATAAGTGGTTCTTGGTGAATCGAGTTTGAGTTTGGCCTTAAAATTTGAGATTTTTTAGTCTAATAATATACTATTTAAGGACAAACTCAAACTCCATTTTTACTTTAAGCATATATAGTTTATGTCATTTGTTTACATTTATTGATATTTAATTTATCCATAATAATTGTTTATATAGTTTAAGCATATACTATTTTTTTCATTTCATGTTATAATTGTTTAATTTTTCATATTACTTTTTTTTCCCTTTTATGTGTCTATTATTTAATTTACAAAATTACACTAATTTATTGTTTTATGTCTATTTAATTTACTTCTAGTAATATATAAATAATTTTTTATATTGTTTTATATCTTGTAATTTGATTTATTTATAGCAATATATTGGTTCCTTTTTTTTATTACGTTTGTACATTTGAACTTACTTAGAGTAATATATTGATATTTTTTATTCAATTTATTTATAGTAATATACATGATTTTTTATTCCTTTTATCATTGTGGTTTAAATTATCTGTAGTAATATACTAGTCTTTTTATTTCATGTTTGTAATATATAATTTATTTTCAGTAATTTACGGGTTTTTATATTCTTATATTCCTATTGTATAGTTTATTTTTAATAATACAGTGCTCCTCGTTATTCTATTTTTTTTATTATTGAATTTATTTTGAATAACATTAATTCTCTTTTTTCTTCTCTTTTTATGTTTTATTATTTAATTTATTTCTAGTAATAAATTGCTTCATGTCCATTATCTATTTAAATTTTATTTTAATTTTACCCTTTTTATTTAAAAAATATATGTTAGGTGAAATATTTTTAAAAAAATATTTTTTAATAAATTTAGATAAAAGTAGACAAAATTAATAAATAAACTTGGTTAAGAAGAACATGCATACGTGTAATATCCGTATATAATATTGGAGGGATTATTATTTTAACATAATTAGAAAGTTAAGAGATGTAACGTAATTAATTTACCATATAATATTGTTTAATTTTTATGAATAAGAAAAAGAAAATACTTAATAATCACATAAAAAAGTTTTAGGAACTCAGATAAAAATAACTGATAACGCAATGAAAATGAATTGACGTTACGTTGTGTTACGTGAAGACAAAGTTAGTCTCTACATCAAACGGTAACCGTTGTAGTGTTATTATTGTTATTATTAGTTTCCGTAATGGAAACCTTCTAGTAAATTCCAATCCAACTTCCATCGAAAGCACTAACATCCAAACAAACCATATAATAACAACCAAACCAATCATTCATCTGCTTCCCAAACGCGCTTTTGGCTCGTCAATTCCTACCCCCATTTTATTTCAATTAATTTTACCTTTATTTTTCTACTCCAATCCAAACCCTTCCTTTCTTTTTTAATCTTATTTTCTACTAAATTTACATTCAATACTCAACCAACCACTTTTTTTTTTCATAAGCTTTACTTGAAAAATAAATTATTTGCCAAAAAATGAGTTAAATATATTTTACTGATTTAATATAAGACGAAATTGATTTTCATTTCAGATTTTTGTATTCAGATTTTTGTATTATAAAAATTGGTTTAATTTGAAAGTTCACATCGATCTATTAGAATTAGTTATAAAGAAATTCAGTATTTAATCAAAATAATAATTAATTTTTATTTACTAACTCCCCAGAAGGTCGAATCGTCAGATATCTAGACAGTCTGTTGACATTTCGATCTAAAGCACTTTATAGTAACTACCATGTCAAAACACAAATTAAAAACATTAACCTTAATTAGGAAATATAAAGCATAGTTAAACAATTATTATTGGACTTATGCTAAATCCTTTGGTAGACCAAGACCCAATAGAAGAGTATAAATAAGAGGGAACCTTCATAATGAAAGGTAAAATTCCTAAAAAAACAATACTAAATCAATCACTTTGATCATTTTCTAACTTAAGTATCCAAGTGTCATTACAGTTACCCTCACTTTGAATTGGCGAAAGAGACGACATGAATATAAAGAAGAAGAGTGTCCGATAGGAGATATTCGATCCCGACTAAATTGTTGGAACAATTTTAAAAACAAACCAACAATTATTTCACATATCGAAAAACTCATTTCATTTATTTTTATAATATATATTTAATAAGTCTAAAGTTTGAATCACTAAAAAAAAATCAATTTCTTATTCGGACAAAAACACATTTAACCTTATTAAAACTTTTATATAGAAACGTGACTTGGATTCGAGTTAAAAAATGTATTCAGAGTTTTAAGTACTGAAAGTGGAACTTTAGAGTTTTACATTATAATATCCCAAACACACTGCCTTTATAAATACCCCACACCTCTCTCATTCCACAACACATTCAATTCATCATCTTCCAACACATAACAACAACAAAGTCCCATTCACTCACCACTCACCACTCTCAGACAATGGAAATCCAGGCAAACCCAAGCCCAAGCCCAAGCCCGCGGGCCGCGGCGGCGAGGAAGCTCTGGAACGTAGTACGCATCGTATTCCTGATACTGAGAAAAGGCATAGCCAAGAGCAAACACGCCGTTGACTTCAACTTCAGCAGCGGCAAACTCGCCGCCGCCAAAGCCATCCTCCACCTCCAGCGCCACCACCACGACGCCGTCCACCCCCATCGCGACTACGAGTTCAGCTGCAGCAGCAGCCCCGCCGCCGGCTTCCCCTTCCACGTCATCAAACGCGGCAAAAACCGAACGCGGTTCCCCCACTACGACGACGTTTCGAGCGTTCAGAAAGTGCTGGAGATTCTGAACAGCAACAACCAGAGGGAGGGTTCTCCTCTGGCGAAGAGTCCGATTGGGAAGAAAGTGAGAATCACGGACTCTCCCTTCCCTCTGAAGGAGGAGGAAGAAGACAACCAGGTCGACGTGGCGGCGGAGGAGTTCATCAAGAGGTTCTACAGAGACCTCCACTTGCAGCAGAAAATGGCTGCTATTGAATCACCCTACCATTCTAACTTCTGGGGAAGATGATAACTGTTACCCTTTGTTATCCTCAAAACTACGTCGTATACTTCGGAACTACTCTGTATCCACCATCTTCATCTCTCTGTGACATATACATATATTCACCTTGTTTAGATAAACACGAGTTAATGGATATATACTGGTTTTGTAATATATATGTATTGTTCAGTAATCAGAAATTATACGTGATTATCTTAAAAAGTTAACAAATTTAACACACAATGATTTCGTAAATTTAACACAAATTTAACACAATATGTAATTTTTTTATTATATTTGTAAAAAAATAAGAAGAAAAAAGAAATTAATTAATCTAAAAATTAAAAATTACACTTAGACTACCTTCGTATTTACATCATATCAACCGATTTAGGCATGTATATGAGCACACAATCTGTCTGGTCAAATTATTCTATAATACTCTCGACCTCTCGATCTAGGTCAACTACACAATTTGTCTGGTCAAACTATTCTATAATACTCTCGACCTCTCGATCTAGGTAAATTCGCAAACTTATGAGAGAAACATGTCTCGTGGTATGACCGCTTGTGCATTTACTTTAAAGATTAAATCATCAAATAATATAGTAATATGTGTCGTGTTAGTGAAAATATTCATATCCAAACGAAGGTTGAACACTCTTCATGATCCACCACGAAGTCCATCATGAATATGTATATATAGATGTTCAAAGAACAGGTAAGTGAAACAACATTAATAAATTGTTCAAACATACAAAAATTGACTTAAACGTTTGAGTATCTTTACCGGTATGATCCACTATTTACGGAAAATATGAGAACTGAAAGACCAATAATTTACCAAGTAAGAAAAAAGTGGAATTTTACCTCACACGGTCCCTCCAATAACATTTGTTTATGAAAACATTTTAACTTTAACAGAAAAATAAAAAGTTTGATTATATATCACTAGAAGTATGTGGGGATCAAAGACAATGATAGAACGGGACCATGGTAATTTCTCCTTGTTATAACATGCACATGGTGTTTGTTTTTATACCAATACAAGTTATTTAATTTGATAAGCAACTCTTCACAACCATCTTCTTTTTTTTTGTCCCATCACCTTCTTCATGTTTTTCACAGCCTTTTGTGAAGTGAAAAAAAAAGTCACATAGTGAGAGTTATTTGCACGGAGAGAGTACTTGGTTAGTTAAAGGCACACCTATAGTTGAGTTGTGACTTATTTAATGTATAGTAGTTTGATTGTTCTTAGATCATACTTTAAGATGGAGAGATTTTGATGTCGCATATGTAGATACATTAAAAAAAATATTAAATAAAAATTAATTTAAGAGACAAAAAATAATTAATTATTATATTGACTAAATTAGATACTATTTTAGAGACTACAAAAATTATTAATTTCTAAATTAGTTTATATTATTGATAAATAGTTTTTAAATTGATATTTAATTAGCTATCAGAATATAAATAGTTGGTTGTTAAAATCTAGAGTAACTAATTAGATATTAATTTAGAAACTATTTGTCTATAAACTAATTTAGAAACCAATACATTTTTTAGTTTCTAAAATAATATATAATTTAGTAAATATAATAACTAATTATTTTTTATCTTTAAAATTGATTTTTATTTGATGATTATCTGGTAGTAATAATTCTTTCTTTTGTTCACCTAGTTTCTTTTTTATTGGTTTTACATATGTTTATAGCAAACAAAGAAAGAGTAAATTTCATTCTTTATCATGATGTGAAATGTTTGGTTTTATTATGTTGGCATTATTGTTGATAGTAGTAAGTAACAAAAAGAAGGGAGTGTAGTCGCACGAAACAAAATAGTGTTGTGTTTGTTCTTTTCTTTGTAGTTAAAATGTTCTTTTGACTTTCAATAAACCTTTCATTTTTTTCACTTATATAACAAGAAAAGTTTAGTAGAAAAATTTAAGGTACATCTTATATATGGTTCTCCATGAAAAGGCATTAGCATATACATGACATATCGACTAAAGATAAGAACATTTCATAATATATAATTGGAGGCAAATCTCACCTGATTTTACAAGATTGAGTTAGTATGAAAAGTTTTTTTTATTTTTAATCGATATGTGATCTTTAATCGATGTATAATCTTCAACACACCATCACGTCAAGACCTACCAACTTGTACTACCATATTATAAAAAGAAAGACAAAGAATATAAGAAGATTTTTTTTTTCTATACAAAGAAAATGGACTAAAAATTAGGAAATATACAATTTATATTAATTTTCTTCTAAAAAAACCTAGTATTCATATCTTTAACAATTAAACTTTAAATTTACTTCCTAATCTACACCATCTAATACAAATAAGAAGAAAAAAATATATAGCTTTTTGTTGTTAAATTTTATTAAAGTGAGCATAAAGAAAGGGTAGTTAAAATTTCAACCAAAAGAAAACAGAAAAAAAGCACTAGTGGGGAAAATGAATAATTTTAATATAGTGGTGCTCTATAATTGGAGTAAAGAGTAGTCCCTTTCAAGCACCAAAGGGTTATCTCTCCTTTCCTCTCTACATTGCACTAATTGGCTAACTCAAGTTTTTTGCCTTTAGCTATGAACAATACTTTAACCTTTTTTGGAGTTAATTTTAATATCTTTGATTTGGAGCCACCCTTTGACACATGGCATTTTCATATATCACTATACGTTTAATTATTAATTTTTATTTTAAAACTTAAGGTCACGATCAATTTCATAATTAGACATCAATCATATTCCATTTTGACAATTTTGACAAAGATGTGTATAGCGAAAGTATTTTGGAAAGTTTTACCTGATAACTTAAAAAATTCATGTTTTCTTTTATTTTGTTAATGTTATAATTTTCTACCATTTTAGACACATTATTGAATTTTTTTCTAGCAAAGATAAATAACCTTAACTAAATGTTTTAGTAGTTTCAATAAAGTACTTTGTCTTCTTGATCGGTCTTATTTTTCTTTTACACTAAGTTTTCTTTTTTTCGTTTTCTAGTTTTTATTGTACATTAACAACTCTATCATGCATATCTGTCAATCAATATAATTTTCATCATTTCTAACGATAAAAACAAGATCTCTATTAATTTTCCAAATCGAAATTAAACCATTCTCTCTTGATTACGAGATCGATCCAAACCCATGTCCTAAAAAATAAAATAGACTCTAAAGTGAAATAAAAAAATTCAACATTATTATATAAAGTTATTAGATTAGTTCTACAATTTCTCTTGGAAAAATAAGGTAAAAGAAAAATGTCCAACGGTGTTAGATAAACTTATGTTTTATTTAATATTTTTTTAGTAGAGACATTCTTTTACTAATCGTAATGATAATGGAGAGTTACTTAGTGGGATGAATCAAACGTAGTGCATTGATTTGTCCATTACTTGTATAAAAAGTAGTGGCAATGGCAACCAAAGAAAAAAAAACTATGCTGCACATAGGTAAGACAAAGAAGTGTCGTTTCAATTAATTAAGAATGGGTTTAAGGTTACCAATAACCTTCAAAGTTTTGATTTTGTACAGTTTATTTAAATGTGGACACGTATTTATGAGTGTAAACATGAAAGCTTTTACTTTATTAAAAAAATAGAAAATAATAATTCTTATTGTGTGGGTCGAAAGAGTATTAACGAGTTTGGATAGGATGCGAGGTTTTCGGTCTGTGGTCTTGTCTAAGTCACGACAGTCGGTACAGGTGACAGAGTATATGTAAAATTTTCTTCGACGTTCAAGTTAGTATTTTTTTTATGTGGAGATTGAGGATAATGCATATTATTAAACACGTACATTGACTTAGATATGATCAACTTATTTATAGTGGAGTTGAACTTCGTTAGTGTGACTACCACTATTAAATTCATTGTGTTAGTCTCATACAATACAATACGTCTAATTATATTTTAGTTTAATTGCGTCCGTTGATCGAGATATATTTGGCTAGGTAGCAAAACATCACTATCTTATTGTGTACCTCTCGACTATATAGTACAACTATAATTTTTAAATATACTTTAAAAAATTTAAGAATTGATTTTGTCTTCAATAAAGAATAAATATTGACTTTCTTTTATAATTAATAACATGGGGAATCATATTCATGCATAAAATATATAAAAATTATTATATTTAAAACTCAAAATAAATGAAATTGTTTTCACCTTCAAGTTCAAGAAATATTATGGTTAGGTCAATCACTACATTTGAAATATTTTCTGCATTGGAGGTTGATGTTCTATTACAATTTTATTCTTAAAAAGCATTTTAGTGGATTAAAATAAAAAAAAAATATAAACTATTTTTAACCTCGACTCATGAACTATGTGAAACTATATTAACAGTACCAAATCAGAAATAAAAATAAAAGTCTAAATATCATACATAATTTTAAATTTTCGAATAACCAAAAGTGATAATTACACACTCTTCTTACTTAAGGGATGCTTATATTTTGCAGCCACTGGGTCGTTATGTCAAATCGTGAAACAATCTAAATTTGAAGAAACTTGGATTCTCTTTTTCTTTTCCAAAAGAGACATGCAGAAGATACCAAATAGAATCTCTTATCAAATAAAAAAAAAAGCAATCAAATTGAAACTTTTGTTTTATTATTTTAAATGAAAATGATGATGTGGAATTGGTTTCTTTAAGTAACCATTAATTTCTCCAACCATACTTATCTTGTTAAATTCTTAATAGCCTTTACTTCTTATGCTACACTAATAGGTTTTCATTGTTAACTAATTCTCCTTTAAAATAATAATTATTTATAGTAAAAAAAAACATTTTAACTTTTAAATCAACATAAAAATATTACGTTTAAACAAGGTTGAAGAATTCATTCTTGGTCTTCTATGTATCAGTATCTGGTCTCGGTATATTTGGTGAGAGATATGATTACGTGCAAAAGATACTCTAAAGTTTAGATTAGAGTTCGATATGTAGTGATTAAGTGTAATAAATATTAATAAATACATACATTGTTGTGATACTGATTAACCTATTTATAGAATTGAGTTAGCCTCTTATGTTTGAGCCTAGATTAACACAATTTACATTATTATTGTTCTTACGTTATGATCTTATCTTTAATTCCCCTTTAAATTTGTTGTTAGGATGTCGAGATAATGTTTAAGCAGTTCAATTGTCAATGACTAAGGACATCTCTTGTTATAGTGCCGAGATCATGTTTAAACAGTTTAATTGTCTATATGACTCACGAGATTTCAGTCTCATCTAATACAATTTATTTACATAATTTTAATGTAATAAAATATACTATTAAATTAACTAACCTATCCTATTATACTATAAAAAATATCTCATAGTGTTATATTTCATTTATATTAACCAAAAATAAAATTTATGTACTCTAATTATCCATATTTCCCCATTAAAATATAAAAAAAACCCTATTAAGTGATCCATTATTTGAGATTTTCTTTTTCTTTCTTCTGGGGTGCAATAATTTGAGAGGCATCTAATATATTTGGGTTTGCATCCAACACTAAGGATGTGACATTGACATGGGTGTAACGTATTGACCAAAAAGTAATTATTAGTGGTTATAATTAATTTTCATTTAATTTAATGGATAAGACTGGGCTCTTCGTGTCTCTTTTCTCTTTACAAAAGTACTACTTTTGTATTAGTGTTTCCTTTCATAGAAAAAAACAAATTAAACACATGAAAAAAAAGTGGAAAACATAAATTATTTCATTGAAATGAAAAGAAATAAGCTAAATAATTGTTTTATTTATTGGTATAATTATGCGTATAAATTTTTTTCTTAAATATTTATTGTAATAAAAAAAATCATAATTGATTAAGAACATGTCGTGATCAATTATATTTATATAAAACATTTCATTTTATCAACATAATGAAAAATTATGTGCCACATTTCAATTTATTTATTTTTATAATTCCATTAATGCAGAGATAACTTATTGTTTTACTTCTAATTAGGAAGATGATGTGATTAAGTTATGTGAGTCGTTTCTAATAAAAATATTAGACAAGTTAAACATTTTAGTTTGTAGAAATTATTTATCTTATTCTATCTTGCATAACCCGTATAAGTTTTCTTTAATATTTTATTATTGTATATAATTATTTATATGATATATATATTTACGAATATTTATTTAGTATGTTTTACATAATATGTAAATAAAAAATTTAATTTTTTATATTTTATTTTAACAGAGTAAATACTTTTTTTTTGGAAGTTTAAACTTAAAATAAAAAAAGTGGTTTATAATTTTATTAGTATGCAAATTGACCTACATTTATAAACCCATATTTATAGAAAATAAATGAAACAAAAGAGATCAGAAATAATGGGAATTAATTAGTATATCTGAATCTCCTTTTGGGAGATATTTTCTTTTTGAACCTCCCTTATCTTTGCGTGCTCCAACCTCCAATTGAAAGAAAGCACGTGAGAAAAGACAGAAGAAGACACTGTATGCGTCTTTTAATTTCAGTTGACAGTTATTTGTAACTTTATTTTTCTAACACTACTAACATCACCATTAGTCATTTATGACACTCTCACACGTCTACATCTTTTAAATTGTATATTCTTTACGTCTTTTAAATAATATATCCGTGTTAAATATATATAAGATATTAATACAGGAAAGATATATAACTAAAAAATATTTATTAAATTTTTAATAATTATAAAATAACATAATTTTTACAAACAAAAATTTATTGTACAAATTTTTATTATAATTACAAAAAAAAAAAAAATTTTGAATCAAGTATGAAAAACATATTTTTGCCAAAAAAACTAAAATATACTTGTGTACATAAATTTTTATTATAAATTTATATAATATATAAATTTGTGTCTTTGAATCCTACATTTTAAAAATTATGTGTATCTTCATATCTATGTCCTTGTCGTATTAGCATTTGGGGTGAGTAATCATGCTACATAATTCATGTATGATGATGTTACCAGGTTTATTCAAATATTTGTTGTTCCTACTAGGGAGATGAGACCTAAAGAACTATTGAAGTCTTCCTCTCCTTCCTTCGGTCGGTCAGGTTATTGGGTGATGAGTTGAGATTCTTCTTGTCCTCCTGCTTCTCCTTTGGCACTCGATCTCGGGTGAACATTGGATGGTGGGGGTACCTGCGAAGGCACTCCGATGCTCAAGTCAATAAAACAGGTGGTCAGCTCTCAGGTAGGTGAAGAGTAATAAATGACATACCTTACTCATTGGGATGCGTGCTATTTATATTATTCTAATGGGCTTACCTTGTTTGGCTCGTTTATCGAGGTGGATATCGTTTAGGGTTGTATTACTTAATTCCTAATGATGGATTAACTTTATTGATATTGGTTTGAGCGTTAACTGTAATAGGGGTCGGCTGTCGACCAAGTTCCAATGGTATGGGTCGGTCATCGGCCAAATTCCCGTGGTCTCAAGTGTCTCGCCCAGGTCTTCCAAGGTCTCGGTCAGGTCTCCCAAGGTCTCGGCCAGGTGGATCGTCGGCCAAGTCTCTCAGATCTTGGATAAAGTCAGGTTGACCTAGTCTCGGACAGGGAGACCAGGGTCGGCCTCGCCCATACCGATACATTTGTAAAATAAAATAGTATGTACCTTACAACACTCAAATATATTTGGGGACCAATCTTAGTATGATGAATCTACTTATATTCTCCAAATAAAAGAAATATTTTAATGATTTAATATAATGTATTATTTTAATTCTTAAATATCAAATTTAAGGAATTAAAAGTAGATATTTAATTAATTCCTCAAATTCAGTAACTAGATATTAAATTTTTTTTTTATTTGAGGTACTCGATAAAGTGGATCAAGCCCAGCTTTTTCTTAAATATTAAAACTAAAATATATAATTAAAGATTCAATAGTTTATACTAAATTTCATACCTCGGAAAATATTTTTATTAATTTATAATAAAAGTTAATATTTATCTGGAAAGAATGGTCTATGTAAACAGCTTGAGTGCTTGAACATCAACATGGCAATTTCTTCTTGTACCCCTATATTTTTCTTACTGAACCCCCACAATTTTATAAATCCTGAAACTGACATTCACCTTTTATTTGAAATCAGGATTTGGGAGTGTGCTACGGATTCATCAATCCAGAAGTGAATCGTGTTGTTTTCTGGATGAGGGGTGTTCTGAAAGCAAAGTTTGCATAAATTGTTGATTTCCAGATTGCTGAATCTGGAAGCCTAATTTCTATTACGGATTGGTGAATCCAAAATGATTTTTTTTCAATTATGGATTTCTCAATTCGGAATGCATATTTTGAATTACGGATTGGTGGATCCATAATGGTTTTTTAAGTATTGATGTTATGCATTTTTTTATTTTGGATTAACAGTGTCATTCATGTACTATCGAAAGCACCAATCCGGAAGGTTACTGGACGTGTCAATCCAAAATTTTACCGGAAGTGCCAATCCAAAAATTTACCGAATTTTGTAATCCAGAATGCAGAAAAATAAATGTACAATTTTTTATAGGGACTGTTTTGTCTTTGCACAACATTATGGGGGTGCAGGAAGAAAAAATGTAGGGGTGCAGGAAGAAACTACCCATCAACATACATATACAGTCCACTAGATTTGGGCCTGTTAAAGCCCAATTAAATGTTCGTGTTCTGTTCTAGGTTTTTGTTCCCAAATACCCGTACTTTTGTCCATGATGAACAAAAATATCCTATTAAAATCTCTTTATTAGCTTTAAAAAATACTATTACAAAATATTAAAAAAAAATTACATATCCAAATAATGAGCGAGAAAATCATAAATGTTCTAAAATGTATAATTAAAAAAAACATTAAATAGAATTTGTAATTCAAGGTAACAATAAGAGACATGCGTGAGAAACTACGTCGATTAGAGATAAAAATCAATACATAATATATAAATGGTGCAAACTTGATCTTACAAGTCAATTTTGTAATGTTGAATTAAACTTAAAATTTAATTCTTACGATGGTATCTTAGTCATCTAACATTTTATAATGAGACATTTGTCTCATGATAAGTTGAAAATTGTGTTTTCATATTATTTAAATATTTCCATAAATTATGTTGATCCTTTTGATACATTTTATTTTGATAAACAAAAGATATGCATTATTTTGTCTAATGACAACTAAAGTAGAAACACTCACACATTTACAAAATTTCATCAACACGGTTGAAAATCAATTAAGTACTCATTTAAAAGTAGTAAGAACGTAAACATTCACATATTTTGAATGCCACTCCTGATTTTTTCGTCTTAATTGCCTCTTTATCTTTGGTCATATGTTGTCAAACATTTGTTTTCTTTTATTTCTGATAATGATATTGTTATTATGCTTATAGTGACATTGTTTCTTTAGTTTCTACATCTAATACCACTATCACTGCTTTTTCTAATCCATTACATTTAACTGATACTAATGTCTTACAACATCAACATTATGATCCACAACATCCATTTGTTCGAGTTTCTGCTCGTTTCAAATAGCAATCTGGATACTTGAAGGACTATCACACTACTTTCTTATTTTCAAATATGTTAACAATCACTTTTCACGTACTAGATATCTCAATATCTCTCTTACCATAATTGTTCTTCTACATGTTCTTCTTTTCGCTATAATATTTCTTCTATAAAAAAAACCTAAATCATTTAAAGAGGCGATAAAACATGATTGTTTGAAAGAAACTATGCAACATGAACTTGATGTTTTTGAGTCTAATGAAATTTGATTTTTGGTGGATTTGCATTATAGAAAACATACAATTAGTTATGTCCAAAGTGTAACTTATCATTCTTTATTTATTAACACATGCAATCATTTTTTCAAAACTTTGTTGATATATGTTGGTCACATTATATTGATCGACAATAACCTTTCCAAAATCTAATGTATTGAAGTTCATTTTCATAACTCATTTAATATCAAAGAAATTGACACTCTTTCTTATATTGTTTATTGTCTAAATCTTATTTTTGATATTAGTTTATTGACTTGCAAACTTGACACTTCTATTGTAAAAACAACCATCATGTCTTTTTTTAAAAACCATCATGTCTTTTTTTAAAGTAAAAATTTATTACTTTTGGATCTAAATAAATATAAACGATGACCAAAACAATGTTAAAAGTTATACCTTATTTCTAGTTTATGTTAACAAAATAAACTAGGTGGCATAAATATCATTTGCATAATTATGAATAAAACAAAATATGCTTTTTGGAAATGATATTTTTATCAAACAACATGCTAAAATAAAATAGTGTAACACGCTAGTTTTCTGGTATTTTATATAAGTGACGCCGCAAGATTAAAATAGAAATGAATAAATACTTATCTGGAAGGAAGCGTGTCACTGTCCCTATCAAAAGTTTTGTGATTACACTAAACATAAACATGGACATGCCACCATATTTTGGGGAGAAAGTTTACGTTTTATAATTGTTCTTAAACTGTTTAGAAACAAAGGAAAAATGTTTTAAAGATATTTTTACCCCTTATTTGTTTTATAAGTGTAAAAGTCATTGTAAAAATAGAGTACAATATTTATAATTTTAAATTTAAATGGATAATATGTACTGGTCGGTTTCAGACGAGTCTTGGACAAATCAGTTTCGATTTGTGCTGGTCAACACGGCCAAAATCATTAAGTTCAAACAGAAGGTTATTAGATCTAAAACAGTGATAAGTAATGTATTTTAATTATGATCAAACCTTAATTCGGCTCAACAAGAATGAATCCATGATAATCATATAAATAGTTATAAGTTTCGAAAAAAAATGTACGTCATCACGCATTTATTGTATCGAATACCAAACTTTATATATTACTTGAGCGTGTGAGTCCCTTTTGCCGGTATCATCCAAACAGAACGTTTGCGAAAGAGTGAAGACTAGCAAAATGAGATAAGGGAGAACAATTTAAGCGAACAAAGTTGCTTAATAGAATAAAGAAGTTAAAAAAATGATCGATCGACCGAAGAAGAATGTAGTAGTTTTTTCAGACAATTCTATCAGATCCAATCCGTACGAGAACACAATATATATATATATATATATATATTAATATATGTAACTCATTACAAGTTTTAAATTATGCACTACTTTTTGTTTTATATTTTTATTTTCTTCTAAAATTAACGATAAATGAAATTATTATAAAATATACGAAATTAAGTTTAATAAATAAATAAAATTGATCAGAGTTTGGTATTTTGGCTAATATTGTTGTAATATTCAACGGAATATTTATTTATTTTTAATTAGTGTAACGCACTTGATAATAAGAAAATTGCGTTAAAGTAAGATGGTGAAGAGAGGAGTGGCGAATCAGAAACTCAACACGACACCGAACCGGTTTTGTTATATTTCTCGCGCGATTCGTCTCAGGCAAGTGCAGAATCGAAGCGACGTCGTTCCTCGGGCGATGAAAGTAGCTCAATAAGTGTTGGATCTCTGAACACTTCGGTATTCGAATATTGAGCAACTCGTTGTTCGTTCCGGCAATGGATTCGTGGCTCAAAGCCGCTGAAGGTAACGGATCTCGTTCGTTTGTTACACATCGATTCTCCGATTTCGTTTCTGATTCCGTCAATTTTCCAGAGCTAAGAGTTTGTGTCATCTTGTTATTGTTTTCAATCTCGATCGATAAACCTTCGATGGACAGTTACATGTTCATCTGTGAAATCGTGTTCTGCGAATTTTTTTTCAATGTTATTGTAGTAACGAACTGTGAGGCTTATGTGTTGGAAATTAGGCAATGAACTGGTGAGTGCTAACGGTTTCGTGGTTTCATCAATGTAGTATAATACGTGCACATGCTCTCTTATTCGCGATTTGTCTCTTGCAATTTAATAATGAAGGACGGCATTGTCTGTAATTAGGAGTGCTGCTTCATTTTTGTTGTTTTGGAGGGGAGAGATGGTGGTGAGAGGGAGCTATGTCACTTGATGTATTTGCATTTCAGGATGTTACGTTTATGGATGATTCTTTTCCTGTTGAGCTTAGTTCTGACATGGACCTCTTTTTTTGCCATGGTTGATCAGGTTTATTTGAAGTTGTAGATCGACGAGCGAAGGCTGTTGTCACTGACTTATCGGATGAGCAGACGGATTTTAAGTCTCCAGGTTTATATTTAGTGATTTCGGTTCACTCTGTAGTTAGTCTTAGGCGTCAATTTATGCTGAATACTTTTTTTCTGGAATTAGACTTGCGTTATTGCCGAAAAGCTGTGCTGTTATATAGATAAATATCGAGGTCATTATGGTTTAAAACATTTAATGTGTTTGGTTCAGCTTATTTTGAAGAAATAACTGTTTGTTTTAGTAAGCTTCCTTAAGAGAGCCTTTGAATAATAAGTAGTTATTTCCCCAAAATTAATCCGAAGGGAACATGCACTATGATAAACTTTTGTTAAGCCAGGAAAAGCCCAATGTAGTTCTACAATCGTTAAGTTGTAGGAGTTAGAGTCAGTGTGTTCTTAGAATTAGCCATCCCTTTGTGAGGAAAGTGGTATTGAAATCATGTTCTTATAAACTGGATGCCTAAAACCATACACTGTACCTTTATACAACTTTTTTCTGTCTAGATGTTACATATCCCACCTTGGAACCTGACTAATTTATAAGCGCAACACCAATGAATTGGGCATTAAGGTTTGGATGCAAGGCTAGAAGAACTTTTGAGTGCTACTCCAATGGAAAAAGTTATATATTTCCCATAGGAAAGCTCTCAAAACTCTTCTAGCTTGTACCAAAATCATTATTTAGTGATACATATTCTCCTATACCAGAAATGCTTACAGTTGTTTTGTTGTTACCTTTTTAAAAATTAGCATCAAATGGGCAAGCATCAGAAGGCAAGCGGGGAAGATCAAAACCAAAGGTATTGCCACTGCATTACTATCCAGCATCCACATATAGTATTCCATGTAATATTCACATCAAACTTGTCTTCTTGAATTTTTGCAGGCTCAAAAAGGATTATCCAATTCATCTACTATAATCAGTGATACTACCAAGGAGAAAAGTGGATCTCCACCAGCTCCTGCGGCCATAACAACTTCCACAGACCAAGTTGATCCTGAAAATGATGGGAGCACTTCCCAATCCACAAACCAACCAAAGGAGCCACAATCTAGTGATGCAACATCACCCTTGTTGGGCACTTCTTTATCAAAAATTCTAGATGATGATGTTGCTAAACATGACACAGATGATGTGGAAGCATTAGTAAACGATGCAAATGTTGGAGTTGCCACTGTTGTTACTAATGATGATCCTTCCCAAGAGAATGCTTCAGACATTCGTGAGATGGATCCTCTTCCTGCTCCCAGAGGAATTGAGAACCCTAGTGATGAACCCACCAGTGCTGGTCAAATTATCAAGTCTGGAGATTCAGATGCCAATAAAAATATGGATCAAGAGAAATCTGAATCTGTGGCTGCTGACACATCTCTTAATAATGACACCACTCTCAAAGATTCTGATGTAAAAACAGTTGAATCTGTTGTGGATAGGATAAATCCAGAGGATCATAATACTGAAATCTCCCCCAAAAAAGTACAGGATCAACTTGAGGAGGTAATACTTATAATGGACAAGTTTTTACATCCCTGTACACATTATTAAAAAATTCTCCTGACTAATTTTTTTAGTTGGTATATAGGCTCAAGGATTGCTTAAAACAACAAAATCTACTGGTCAGTCTAAAGAGGCAAGGTTAGCTCGGGTAAGGGTGTTGCTTAAACCTACATTTCTGTTAGCTTCATAAGATTTAGTTCTGGAATCTCAAGTAGATTTTCTTCCTAATTGGTCATTATAGATGCCGGATTGATATTTTCAAATGATGCTCAGGTCTGTGCTGGATTATCATCCCGCCTTCAAGAATACAAATCTGAAAATGCACAGTTGGAGGAACTTCTCACTGCAGAGGTGAAGCACTATCACCATTTCCTGTTTAAAGGAATATAAAGTCTCATTATATGCTTGAATAGAAACATGTTGACTACTGTATCTCAGTGATTAATTCTAAATCTACAGAGAGAGCTGGGTAAATCATATGAGGCTAGCATAAAACAACTGCAGAAGGATTTGTCAGAAAGTAAAAGGGAAGTGACAAGAGTTGAAGCAAATATGGCTGAGGCCTTGTCAGCAAAAAATGCTGAAATTGAGACACTTCTAAGTTCCATGGATGCAGTTAAGAGACAGGCTGCATTGTCGGAAGGAAATCTAGCTTCCATGCAGGTTCCTCTTTGTTAATTTATTGAAGTGTGCCTTGGAATATTTTACTTACTTTCATACAACTTCTGTTTCCACCTGAACTAAATCCTGAGCAATTTCCTTTCATCTTGTAGAACTATTTATTTGATGAATAATGAACTAGTTGTATTTGCTTCTAGGAATTTTAAAATGTAGTTTATATATACTTTTATCTACTAACAGTTTTTTGGACTCTGAATGATAAGGTTTGCTGGAATAGCATGTTTACCCACAATCCAGAAAATTCTACCACTACTTTCTTTATGGCTTTATTGCTGTCCCATGTTATAGCTATAAGATGGTCATTGATTTGCAGTGTGTGCTTATCTGTACATGATAACTGATAAAAATTATCTGTTTAGCAGATATCAGGGAATCTTTTTACTAGTTGAATCAGGAAAAAAATTAGCTGTATTAAGACATTGACTAGGCAACAAAATGATCTTCCTACTTAAGTTTCCTTCATTAGTTTCTTTCTGTAGTGTAGGATTAGTCATTCCACTGTAGTTTGTACCTTCTATATATTCTTAATGTCGAGTGTTATTTACAATTATGACTTGTATAACCCTATTCATGTCTTACCAGGCAAGCATGGAATCAATGATGAGAAGTCGAGAACTAACAGAAACAAGGATGATGCAGGTAAGTAGGTTCTGTTATGCAAGTATGATTACTATAATTATTCAATATTTCCCATTTATATGATGATTTTTTTTTAATATTAAAACTGTTGTTCTTGTAGGCTCTAAGAGAGGAGCTAGCATCTGCTGAGCGAAGAGCAGAAGAGGAGCGTGCTGCACATAATGCTACCAAAATGGTCTGTAACTTTGGTCGTTTATTTCTCTAGTTTCTGTGTTTGGCATTATATTTGAGTGATTCTCTGATTGGTAGAACAGGCTGCTATGGAAAGAGAAGTAGATTTGGAGCACAGAGCTGTTGAGTCATCCACTGCACTTGCAAGGATACAGGTAATGTAAGCACTTACTGTGGTTTAGCTCCATTTTAAAATGGTTTGGTTAACCGATCTGTTTTTATAAAGTGTATTTTCTCTCTCTCAAAATCATGCATTTTTTGGGTTCATCCCGTTCAGTTCAGTTTGGTTATCTATTTTATACTCATACCTGGTTTGGTTTTCTCAAAGAAACAATCAGAACCTTAATATAAAGTGGTCTGGTTTCTCTTTTTCTCAAAATGGTTCATTTTTATAATTTTGTTCAGTTTAGTTTTGGACACAGGTCATATACATAATTCCATATCCTAATAATTGTCCGGGTATGCAAAAAGTATGTATAAATCTTCACTTGCCAGGGTGTTTGTCAATATGAAAGAGTCTTGTTCAGTGGATCTTGAGATGATTATAAAATAATATGAAAATGTTAAAATTGGTCACAATAAATTTGAAAATAGGAGGTGGGATCATCTCAGCTAGTTCAATGCTTCTACGCAAGTCTGACTACATTCCCTCAAGCTTTTGGTGATGTTTGGCATCAGATTATGCCTTTTGGTCTTGCTATTTAAAATTTTGACAGAGATCTACTTTACCGATGATGAGCAATTGTAACAAATCCACAATTGTAAAGCATGTGTTAATATTAATAAGGCTGCTTCAGTCCCCCTGGTCGAGCTACTTTTGCTTCTAGAATTATTATTGACATTCGTTTAAATGTATATACTGATTTGTTATTTGCTCCTCTTTTCAGAGAGTAGCGGATGAGAGGACAGCAAAAGCCACAGAACTTGAGCAGAAGCTGGCACTTCTCGAGGTACATGAATGAACACTTTTCCTTTTTTGAATTTTTAGGCTGATTTGTGATTGCTATTCTGATGAAAGGAAGATCTACTAAATAAGATTTTGGTAACATTTATGGCCAGGTTGAATGTGCATCTTTAAATCAAGAACTACAAGATATGGAAGCCCGTGTGCGCCGGGAACAGAAAAAGTCCCCAGAAGAGGCTAATCAAGTAATTCAGGTATAACATATTTTGAGAAGTGGGTCAATTTGCAACTTTATTAGGTTTCTTTGTATTTCACATCTTCTTCAAAGTTCATCAACAAGTATTAGGGTAGTATATTTAAAGAGTCGGTGTTCTTTTTGGTTGTTGACTAAACCAATTCAAAGAACATTTGATTTTCTGTATAAATAAACATAGAACATATTTGTTATTTATTTTTTCTTGTTAAGCGTCACTGTCTTAAAGTAGACAATTACTCTATTTTCTACTTTACACAACTTACACAACTGAATCACTTACTACTTTTACTTTTATGTTCGTCCGGTTAATCCTTTTGAAATATAGAATTAGACCTAAATGTCGTTTTTTAGCAATAGAAAATTAAAAGGAGTAGGTGTGTGAGAAAAAATTCCATGGTCATAGTTGAATCTGGGCATTGCTGGGTACATGCGTAAAGTTGGCACAAACATTTCTAGATTACAATGATGATAGTAATATTAGTAATCATTTTTCATTTGGATGGAATTTTAATGATGGAAGTTTTACATATTAAGATGCAAGCATGGCAAGAAGAATTGGAGCGTGCCCGTCAAGGTCAGAGGGAAGCTGAAAACAAGCTATCTTCCTTGGAGGCAAGAATTTTTTTGTTATTTTCTTGTGAAGTTTTTTTGAGATAATGACTTCCTGTCTTGCAGGTAAAGTTGCACTTCTCTTTATTGATATGTTTGGTTTCAACGTTACAGACTGAAATGCAGAAAATGAGAGTTGAGATGGCTGCTATGAAGAGGGATGCTGAGCATTACTCACGTCAGGTAATTATCGTGGTGCTTCTTTAAAAAATTTCTCTTGCGTAAAATGTAAGTTTCCAGGTTTGATATATAAAAATAAATGAAACCTATTTGTTTCTTAAGTGGACAGAGCTTAGAGGATAATACTGCTTCATTTGTGGTGAAGTTTTAAAGTCATATTCTCATGGAATGCATACTTTTCTGTACCTTTTGTCATACAAGTGGTCTTGTTTATAAGTTTTTGAAATAACTGCAAAAAATAAAATAAAATAGTAAAACCATTTCCAGCTGAGGAATGATTAGTTAATGGTTACTTATTGACCATCCAAGTGATTAATCGGTAATTGGTTCTAAACTGAAAATATTTTTTACAATTAAATCCTTTTTGTGATTTTCTCTAACTTTTACCATGCATGAAAATATATTTTGAGCATCAGTACCTTTTACTTGATATATTAATTTTGATGGAATTATACGTATGAATTTTAATGGACTCGGTTCCTGATAAGAAGGTGCATCCTTTCTAATTGGTATTATGGAGTGTTATGCTATTTGTCTAAGCATCTGCAGTTTCCTAAGCATAAATGAAAAATTACATTTAGCCATATACACTATCAAAATACAGAAATATTTATGGTCGATTATTGGGTGGTCTTTGACTATTTATTCAACCTGGAAAAAAAAGAATTGTATTGAGTTCGAGTTTCAAATGGTTGTCATGCTTTACTTGTTCAATAGGGTAGGCATAACTGCATAAACATCCATGCATCTTCTGCCAGGACTCAGTTACATGCCATATATTTAATATCAATCAGATAGTACTTTCTTTGACACTTTTCCACACACTATAGTCTCCAGCCTATCATGTTATTCTTGTGTTGGTTGACATATAACTGTATAAGAAAATTAAATTTAGCTCAGTACTCTTAACAAGTGTATGTTTTGGTGTTAAGATCATTTTGGAATACTACTGGCTTATTCTAAGCATAGTCTTAATCTTGTAACAGGAGCATATGGAATTAGAGAAACGCTATCGGGAACTGACTGACCTTCTGGTAATTTATGTTATGATTAAATTTCATGCAAATACTCAGTTATATTCAATAATTTTTTGTGTTATCTTCATTTCAGTACTACAAACAAACACAATTAGAAACCATGGTCAGTGAAAAGGCTGCCGCAGAGTTTCAATTGGAGAAGGAAATCAAGCGTCTCCAGGAAGCACGGGTATGTGATTAGGTTCCTGTGGCTGCCTGCTTGATTAGTAGTTTGACTGTACTGTAATTTTTATGTCATTGTTATATTTAACAGGCAGAGGCTGAACGGAACAGAGTTTCTCGTCGGGCATCATCATCATGGGAAGATGAGACTGAAATAAAATCCCTTGAGTAAGTTTCTTCTTACTATCTTTATAGTACTTATCTTGTTTCTCTGTGATGCATTTGATTAAAAACACCATAAACTACAACCTCAGTGGCTGAGTTTGTTTAGTTCTTAAAACAAATAATTGTAAAAAAAGCTGAAGTGACAGTTGCTACACAAAAAGGTAGTTTTTTTTTTTTTTTTTTTTTTTTTTTTTTTTTTCTGTTTCTGTTTTTTTTAGATTGGTTTATCCTAAAAATTGCTAGTAAGTGATTTTTTTTAATTAAAAAGTCTTTTTTCCTTAATTTTTCATTTCGAACAAACAGACCTTATTTATCCTCCCAGCAGCAATGGAAGTTCCACAAACCCATTAAAATGTACTGGTTTTTGTCGAACTCAATTTGTTTACCCTCCACATATTAAATCATCTCTTGTATTGTCTTCTCTTCCTGTTCTGATCTGTTCATTACTTCATGAATGGTAAAGTTATAGCCGTGATTTACTTATAATAGCTTCTGAAATCACTTTATTACTCAGTTATGCTTCTATGTACTATTCTCTGTCACTCCAAAAGGTTGTGCCGTCTGTTTTCATTTCCCATTGTAGAGTTTGGAAAGTTATCTTACAGAGTAAAAATTGCAGGCCTCTTCCTATGCATCACCGTCATTTGGCCGGTGCAAGTATTCAGGTATAACAGCCAATCAACCATCATGTTTCATTTCATCTCATGTCATTTTCATTCTCCTTTTTAACATTATACTTTGTATGTGTCATGTCTCATGCAGTTGCAAAAGGCAGTGAAACTGTTAGATTCAGGGGCTGTCAGGGCCACAAGATTTCTCTGGAGATATCCTACGGCTCGAGTTTTTTTATTTTTTTATTTGGTGAGATCAGTTCATTAAATGTTTAAAATGTTAAATTAGCTGAAGGATTTGAAATTTTACTCACCTTTACAAATTGCAACAGATCTTTGTACATCTCTTCTTGATGTATCTCTTGCATCGTCTACAGGTAAAGATCCGAGTGCAATATAGAATATGTCAACTCCTGATACATGCAGCATTCCAACCGTAAAATCTTGTGGAATCTGATTTCGTTTTATCTTGTATGCAGGAACAAGCTGACACTAATGCTGCTAGAGAGGTTGCGGAGTCTATGGGACTCTCTAACCAGAATATACGGTGACTAATCAAAATTAAGGTAATAATATATTCACAACCCATATTTTTTATATTATCACATTACAATCTTTAATAATTATAAATTTATTTTTATTATATATATTAATTTTTAAATTTATCACATTAAGAATTATATATAATTTAAATATTTTATATATCATTTAATTAAATTTATTTTTTATTATATATATTTATTTTTAAATCCTTCACATCAAGAATTATAAGAATTTAAAAATTTTAAGTCCTAAATATTATTCGGTCTAATAGGGCCTCTATGTCAGGCGTTAATATCTTCCCGACAACACATATTTTGAAGTGTACAGCAAAGGATTCGAGCATTGCAAATCAAAACAGGAACTTTACGCACAGGCATCTTATGGATCTTTCTAGAAACTGCTGCAGGATGCTTAACTGTTGGGAAAATTGCACTTTGCTTTACCCGAATCACATTATGGAGTGGGTGGCAGCTTCTCGTGTAGTGACCGTCCCCAGAATTTAATTGGTTAATTATATGTTTATTCGTTTTTCTTCTTTTTTTCTTCTTTTTTTCTTCTTTGAAAATGTATTTCGAGTGGAACGTTGTAGATACCAATATATTGTAGTATCCCTATTCTTCGTTCCAAGGCCATATTTTGACACTCCTAAACAAATTATTCACATTTAACAACCAACTTTAATAATATAATTATATATGTTAATATTTTAAATTAAAAAAATAAATGTTTTTGTCTTTTAATGTTGTCAAATGAATTTTGTTATAAATGGGGAAATCTCGTAATGACAAAAAAAACAAAACTTTGGTATAACGAAATGAATTAAAAAGATTCTTAAGGTTAAGTTTATATTGTAAAAAGATATACGATGAAACGAAATGAATTAAAATGGAATGAGTAAATTCTTTTTCCAGTATGTTAATATAATATTATAGGGTATGATTAAAATATTATGATAAAATTCTTCTGTCATCTCGTTTCTCTGAAATCAAACAAATCATCTTTCCTTTGAACTAAATTAATTCATCATTTACTTGGCACGGTAAGGAAAGCACATGTTTGGCACTGAAAATACAATGCAAACTGTTTTATGGAAGCTAACAAATTACATGGCTGTCTTTTGGTTTACTTTTTTTCTTCTTCCTCCAATGAGTACTCCTCATCCTCATCATCTTCATCATCATCATCCTCTTCATCAAGTTTACTGATCTGGGAAAATCTGCTTAGCTCCAATCTGCCTTCATCCTCTTCAAAATCAAGTCCAAATTTGTGGTTACGTTGCTTGACCAAAAGCCAACGCAATAATCGATCTTCCTTGTTTAGGTAATGCAACTCTTTGTTGATTGCAGGTGTAGCCATCATGCTCATTTGCATCAGCAGGCCCTACATCCATTCAAAATGAAAAATGGCAACACATTTATAGTTTCCATTGAATCTCAAAAAGAAATTTTAGGTCTCAAAAGTAAACAAAGTTTACTGAAACCAGAAAACAGCACATTCAATAAATATTTTACATTTCCAAATTTCATTCGTATGTCCCAATTCACTTTATCTGAGTCATGGCAAGTGAGAATAGTATCGACGACAATTATAAGCTTATAATGACCATTTCCAATCTTCAGAATTTTATGGCACTAGAAAGGCCCTCAAAGATCATATCCATTTGAAATTGTTTCTTACCCCAAAAGACGTTCCCAGAGTTTTAGTCAATGGCTGCGGCATAATATGTAATCAGAGACACTATTCTGGAAGGAAATGGTCTCTTGGAACAAAGCTGGATTGTACCTCAAATTGGTCTTTTCAAACTGAATTGTGATGTCTCAGTCCAATTACAGACTTGTAGAGCTACGGCTAGTAGGTTCAAGATCATGATAAGCTGGAGAATTTCTCTTACAATGCGAATATTGGTGCTTGCACCATAAATCTCATGCAGAATTGTGGACTATTTCTATTTGGTAAAATTACTAGTGCCTGGAATCGTGATTTTAGAGTTTTCATAGTAGAAACAAACTCACAGGTGGCTATTGATTTATTGTCTAATGGTTGCCCTAATTGTCATCTGTCACTCT
The DNA here is from genome assembly GCF_051622355.1 of Phaseolus vulgaris. Taxonomy (NCBI): domain Eukaryota; kingdom Viridiplantae; phylum Streptophyta; class Magnoliopsida; order Fabales; family Fabaceae; genus Phaseolus; species Phaseolus vulgaris. Next base: position 49,901,748 of record NC_143501.1, read on the forward strand.
GGTTCATAGGATCATTAATATGGAAGATATAGTTTGGTCATTCAGAGGGAAGCTAATTAAGCAGCAGATGCTCTTAACTAAAAATGCAAAATGCTCATTCTCCAGATAGTCATTTGAAAGTTCTGAATATTCTTCCTTTGTTTCTATTTAATGCCATTTTGGCTGATTTATCTTAACTGTTTTCCCTCATGGATTTTAGTACTTCTTTGGGGGTAATCTCCTTTCATTCAGCAGTACACATACATCCAATAAATCAAATTATTCAGAACACCTCAAGCCAGGAGTTTTATGCAAAACATTTCCAATTATCAAATCATTTAACATACCCAAACCACCAAAGCATTTTCTATATCAACCTTTGTTAATAGCTCTGTTATGACTAATACAACCCTCATAATAAAACAGTTAAAGTAATGAGATTTTGACATAAATAGAACAGGAAACATGAAGTATTCACCTAAAAGGTGGTGGTTTAACTACATATTACTGGTACACTGGTAGCTCAGTTACCACAGTGAGATCAAATGACAACAAGACAAAAATGTCATGAATGTATAACCACACAAATACTTGGTCAGAATTAATGTTGTAAGAAAATTTAACTATATTACTAGCAAATTAATTCATTAACCTGAACAGCCGTAAAATAAAATATGAATTAATTGTGTTCCATAATTCAGTGAAGTTCGTGAAGTAATTTCTCTAGGTTCAAATCAAAATTACGTTACAACACAAACATGCAATACTCACATAAAAACAGGAAATACAAAACAGCATATAAAAATCCAAAGATGCATAAACTATCGGTACTGCATCACAAACAATCAACCTCACCTGATAATATCTGCCATCCAGCTTTCTCACACCATAGCCCAACTGAACAGTTCCAAGACTCTTAATATCAGTGACAACCCCATTTCTTCCAGACACATGTTTTCCCACCCTTACAACTAAATCCATGATAGCTTCTTTCCTGATATGAGGCTTAAACAGAAACATACAATCGTAAGGAGGCATCTTCTTCCTCCTGCTTGGGCACAAACAAGTCGGCTAACAATCTATCTGCATGCATTAAATAGCAGTTGGTCATAAAAGGCCAATCAAACGTTGCTTCTAACTACTGGCATCAGTTTCTCAAACTTAATATAACAATGATCAAATATCAGTTTCTCAAAACAATGTCACTATTGGGATAAGCTCCAAGTTCCAATTTAATCATGAATCAGACAGTAAGGTGATTGCAGATAGGAAGAGAATCGGTAAATCCAAGCTACGCATTGCCTCAAAAAAGGTAATGCGCAAACTCAGCAATGTTACCTGACACAAATCATTGGTCCAATTATACATAATCTCTACAAACTATGATCTATAGTAATAAAATTACATTATTAATATTCTTTTCAGCACTACAACGATTATCATCTTTCATCAACACTACAATGTTACCTGACACAAATCATTGGTCCAAATATACAATGAAACACAAGATTAGAAGCAAAGAACAGTTAATCTCTACAAACTATGATCTCTAGTAACAAAATCACACTATTAATATTCTTTTCAACACTACAACGATTATCATCATTCATCAACCCTTGCTGAAGAGTTGCGATATGACACACAACAAATTGCACTGAAAATTGCAAAGACCATTTCCTAAGATCATGTTACGAGTAGAATTGTCAAGAACATTTCCTTAAATCGCACATGGAATTGTTTTCAAGTAGGCTCGTGTGAACTCGAGCAAACTCACTGAAACGAGTAAAATCGCGAATCGAAAAAAAAAAAGCAAAAACGAAACTCGATTTGTTTGATTCTAGGTTACGATCGTGCAGAACAAACCTAGGTAACAGTTTCGTTGTTCAGTGATTCTCCCTTGCAAGTTTCTCTCCGTTCTCGTGTCGCTCCAACACAGCCTCTGCGATCTTACTATTTTCCCATTTTCCTTTCTCTTGTCCGTTTCATTCATACAAAATTAGTGGGCTGGGCCACATTAGGGTTTTAGATCCATTATTCCTCTCTTCCTATTGGGTATTTCTTCCTGCACCACTACATTTTTTTTCCTTCACCCTTGCATTCATGTGTAATTACAAAATTATTCTTTTGTAATTATTATATTTCATAAAACATATTTTAGAAGAAAAATATTTAAATTAATATATATTTTTTATATATAAATTATTTGAAATTTGATCATATTATTAAAAAATTATTTCTCATGTGTATATTTAATGGATGAATTTAGTTTTTATAGAATAAATTATATTTAGTTATATTAATTAAATAAAAAAAATTCAAATAATTTATATTATAATAAAAAATCGACAATCATGACTCACAAATTATTACTATGTAATAATAATGATTTTTTTAAAAAAAGTTGTCACTTTGTCCTTATTTTGTTATTTTTTATTATATATCACATTTAGTTAGATATTTAGTAAAATAGTAAAAATGTGTGAAAAATAAAAAATATGATTGTAAAATACAATGAAAAAAAATTAAATGGTAAAAATCGTGCTTGATAATTCAGAGAAGAAATGTACAATTAATTTATTTACATCCACTTTTTGTTTAATTTTTATAAAATTAATGTGATATAAACATCAAATTTTAACAATAGACTAGAGATGGAAAATATATAAGAAAAATAAAATAAAATAGATCTTAAAATTAGTTAATTTAATAATTATTTTTATAATTTTAAATTTTCAAAAGAATTATTTATTAAAAATAAATTCTTCAATTAAATAATCATTAAAATCATTATATGATAAACAAGGTGATGAGTATAATCATAGGTGATGAGTATAATCATATTGTAAAATATTTATGTCCAACAAAAAATTTTCTTTAAAAAGTTTTTTCTTTAAATATTATAATTATTAAACTTAACTTCATTGGTTAAACAGGAATCTATGACAAATAATCTATGCATTCAGAATTGATAAAACAGAATATAAGAACATCAGAAGAAGTTCAGAACATTGATAAAGGAAAGAATAATGCATGTTGTAGTAAGGTATTTGGTGTCATACCAAGTTTTGATGCCATTTTAGATTGTTCAACAAGCTCTCCTTTTTCTCTCTCTTACATATTCCATTTCCACCTCAAGTTTCATTATCTTCACACCATATTCCTCATTTTTCACCAATCACAAGGAACAGAATAAAGCTATCAACATAAAAGGTTCTCACTAACAAATATCTTCCAGATAATGAATAAACAATGACATTTTCTCTAGTTTCTTCAGACAGCTTTCCATATTTCTTACCCTCTCAGGAAGGATTTGTCCTTCAATTAACTAAAAATCTTAATATAAATTTAAAACAGTTTTTATAAAAATACAAATATTTATCCTGATTCTGTGTCACTGCATATGTAGTATTGTTTTATGATTTTTGTTTTGAAAAATGTATCTTGATAGCTAAGATTAACAGAAAACTAGTTTATGAACTAATCATTATCTTGGTTTCTATGTTATATAAAACTTTATAGATATTGGAACGAATTCTAGTGTTTTTTCCTCAGCAAATTTCATTTTCAATTCATTAGCCAAAGTGCATGCAGACATTTTCTAAGCATAAAGCAGAAACCTTCTGTAGAGAAATCTATCTGCATTAACACCCCAAAGAAACAGGGCAAACAGAGGAAAAGCAGAAACCTTCTGTTGACAAATCTATCTGCATTAACACCCTAAAGAAACAGGGCAAACAGAGCAAAAACAGAGCAAAAACAGAGATGGGTTGCCAAGCCTCCAAGGAGCAGCCACCATTTGAAGATTCCATACACCATGCAAGTTTTCAAGACTTGCAGAAACCCAAAATTCCCACACATGAACTTGTGCTACAGATCCCAGGATGCAAAGTTCATCTGGTGGATGAAGGAGAAGCCCTTGAACTGTCTCAAGGGAACTTCACAATCATGAGGGTGATGGAGCAGAACGTGGCACTAGCAACAGTCATAAAAGTTGGAAGCAGTGTTCAGTGGCCCTTGACAAAGGATGAGCCAGTGGTGAAGGTGGATGGTCTTCACTACCTCTTCTCTCTGCCGGTGAAAGATGGTGGTGAGCCTCTGAGCTATGGTGTGACCTTTCCAAAAGAGTGTTATGGGAACATGGGGATGGTGGATTCTTTTCTGAAGGAGCATTGTTGCTTTTCTGGGTTGGAAAGGAGCAAGAAGAGTGACCTTGATTGGGAGGATTTTGCCCCAAGGGTTGAGGATTACAACCACTTTCTTGCAAGGGCCATTGCAGGAGGAACTGGTCAGATTGTTAAGGGTATCTTCATGTGCAGCAATGCTTACACCAACCAGGTATGCTTTGGTTTATCTGTTGAATAACACCAGCACTTTTACTGGTTTTTCTTTTTCTGTTTTGCTTTCTTTCAACTTATCAAAATCAATTTCAACCACAATGAAACAATAATACATTATCAGAGTCATTTTTTAGCTTATCCTATTGAGAGTCATTTTTTAGCCTATCCTATTGAGTGTTTGTTGGGCTTATCAAGTCACCGACCGTTATCGGATCATTCATAATATGTTGTCCCACACACGAGCTATCACTCTCGCCATGAGAGATGTGTTGAGAATCCCACATCGACTAGAGATTAGAATATTTCATAGTATATAAGTGGGTACAATCCTCACCTAATAAGTTGGCTTTATGAGGTTGAGTAAGAATTAAAGTTCACTTCTTAATATAATAACATATATCAATAAATCTTTTCATTCAATGAAAAAATAACACAAGTGTTGGTTTGAATAATATTTGCAAAATTGACACTTCTTAGTTCTTACTCTATGAAATCTTGATGTTGGGAAAATTGAGTGAGATTTACTAAAAAAAGAAACTTTGTGGTTTAAGAGGTTTGTGTTACAGAACAGTTTGTTCCTCTTACAAGAAAAAACCTTGGTTTTATAAGAGAAATGTTTACAAAAACACATCAAATGATGTGGTACAAATTATTTTATATATATCATATCTTATTTTATAATCTACCATAATAAAATTTGAGGTATGCTTTGTTCTTTTTAGTTTTCCCCTTCATTTGAAAAGAACCAAATAAACCATTATGCTTTTCATCAAAAACTTGTTACGAAAATCAGGTCCAAAAGGAAGGGGAAGCAATCCTAAATAGTGCTGCAGAAAAGAACAATGGTAACTTGGTCAGACAAAGCACGAACAGCAGGAATGATGCCACAAAGAACAGTGGAATGAATGAAAACCTCAAACGGTATTGAAACATGTGATGTGATTGAGTTATACTATGTCATGAGTGCATTTTTAAGGATTATAGTATTCATTGGATTGTTTTTGATGATTGCAATCTAGGGTGAGAAAACTGACAAATATGACAGAAAAGTTAACAAAATCTTTGCTTGATGGTGTTGGAATAATGAGTGGATCAGTGATGACTCCTGTGCTTAAATCCCAACCAGGACAAGCATTCCTAAAGATGCTCCCTGGAGAGGTGCTTTTGGCTTCCCTTGATGCAGTCAGTAAGTAAAACTTCTCATCAATTTTTCTAACATTTTAAGAAAAAGTTTTACATTATCAACTACTCAAAAATCATATAAGTATGGCTAATATGGTCCAACACATTTTTCTTATGTCACCATTGAATTTAAATGTAAAATTACAATTAGTCTTCAAAAACTCATATACCAATCTTATTGTTGTTATCTTGGATACCTAAATAAGCACCATAAGCTAATCTCATTCTTTTGATTTCTGTGTTTAATGACACAGATAGAGTTTTTGAAGCAGCTGAAGCTGCTGAAAAACAAACCTTTTCTGCCACCTCCAAGGCTGCAACCAGAATGGTTTCTAACAGGTAATATTGTTATTATTAGTTGAACTTTTTTGCTGATGTAACATTATAATTATAACATTTTGCCACATCAATTGAAGGTTTTAAATTGTAATCATGATTACATTTTCAGAAATTTAAAAATTCTTGACATTATATTTCTACATTTGTCAACAGATTTAGCAAAACTTGCATCAATCTATATCAGCCAAATCCATAGAAATGACTGCAAAAAATCATAAAATTTTATACTATATAAACAAAATAGTATTCAACATAAAACAGTGCGATGCATTTCCTTTAACATAATTTTTTTAGCACTAAACTTTGTGACAATAGTGAGTCTCATTCTCAAACTATTAGATCATCTGCATACATTTCAATCAACAGAAAAAGTGTGCATCGAAAATAAACAGTGTTCAAAACTATCTGCATAATTGGATATGCACAAGTTCTAAAGCACATTTGTAGGAGAAATTACAATTTTAAGCTTTTAGTTTTGAACAACTTAAATGGTAAAAACAAACACACCCTATGTTTAACACCTATGTTGTGGATGCTATTAATAAATAGACTTTTAGACTAACTCAATCTTATATACAGTGTAATGTTGATGTGTGATTACAAACATACTCTCATCATATCAAATGACTTGATAAGCTCAACAAACACTCGTTATAATAGACTTTAAATGACTCTGATAACATATTAAGAAGTGAACTTTAAACCTAACTAAATCTTATAAAATCGGTTTTTGTAGTAAGATTTGCACCCAGTTATATTCTATATAATATACCTTTTTCTAGTTGACGTGTGATCTCCAACAAATACAAAAATGTAACCTTATGAATTGTTTTGGCAACAGGTTTGGGGAAGAAGCTGGAGAGGCTACTGAGCATGTGTTTGCAAGTGCAGGACATGCTGTTAACACTGCTTGGAATGTCTCTAAGATTCGGAAAGCCATAAATCCAGCCTCTTCTGCAAATGCTGCTGGAGCACTCACAAATTCTGCCAAGAAAAGAAATGCTTTATTATAAAATCTAATCATGGTGCTTTGTGTTTCACACAGGTGAAGTGAAAGCCATAACAAAACTTCATATATCAGTGATCTTTTTAGTTTTTATATGAGTTTTGTTGTTCTGATAAAAGACACAACACAAGTACTGTTCTATGAATTGGTCATCCTTAACCAAACCATAGAAGAACAACAAAACTATGTGAAGTGTTTTACATGAAAAAGCTCCAAATGTCAGCAAGAGAGCATTATAGTAAAATCATTCTACAGTGTATAGCAGTAACTTGATGTCTGTTATTAATTTAATATGGCTCTGTGATGATATGATTGGTTTTATAATAATGAAAGGACCAATGATTATCACTATGAAGAAATAATGCATGCCTAGTTTAGTTTGGTGAAGATGATTACAAATATAGATATAAAATTAAGAAAGATATACAAAAGTAATAATGCTTTATGTTCTTTAAGATGAACATAATCATTATTTTTTTGAATAATCGCAATAAAATAGTTGGATGTTAATTCTTAAATAAAGCACAATTTTCTTTTTTTTTTTAATAATTTTTTTTTCATGTGATGGCAGATGATTGTTGTTACTTGATGTGTCAGCTTAGCTGAGATGTCAAGTTGCATAATGATACCTAACACAAAAACTTTAAATAAAGCACAATTTTTAATATATTAATTAAGTTTTGTTAAAAATTATTAGGAAATATTGTAATTTTAATAATTTTTTAACAAATAATGCATAAAAATGTGTTATCAATATTTCTAGAAAAACACAAACACGTTTTATTTTATTAAGTTAAAATTTAATTATTATAATAAATTTTATTATTTTACATATCAATACGTGCATTAGTTTTAAATTTAATATATTTAATTATTTTTATGTTATTTAATTTTAATTAAAAATATTTAAATTTAAGATTAATATTCATTAGATATTTGAAAAAAATGAGATGTAAGAGATAAACAACTTATGAAGTTATAAAAGAAAATAAATCAAACATGAGGACGAGTGAGAGAGAAAAAATCAAATTTTATTATTATTATTATTATTATAATTAATTATACAAAATTTAGTATCATTGTATAAAAATTATTATAAAAAACCAATTTTATAGACTATAAGTAATTAGTTACTATATTAACCAAATTAAATATTATCTTAAAGACTAAAAAAATTATTAATACCTAAAATAGTTTCTATTATTAATAAAATTTATAAAGTAGTTTCTAAATTGTCATCTAATTAGTTAACAAGTTTAAAAATTAACTACTTGACTAGATCCTAAAGTTGATAGCTAAAATATCGATAGATAATTAAATACTAATTTAAAACTATTTTTAATAATAAAAAATATTTTAGATACCAATAATTTTTTTAATCTTTAAAATAATATCTAATTTAGTCAATATAATAATTAATTATTTTTACTTAAAATTAATTTTTATTTAGTGATTTTTTATATTTTTGTACACTTATCAAAATTCTTAACAAATACAAGTTAGAAACATTATATCAAACCACACCTAATTTTTTTTACAAAAACTCTATGTTACACATTACCATTACGGTAAAACTTGACATCTTAGTTAAGCTGACACCTCACCGAACTAACAACAATCGTCTGTCACCACATAAAAAAATATTATTAAAAGAAAAGAAATACAAGAAAATATGGGACAACTAGACCAAAACTTATATATTAACAAAAACGTTAACAAAAACTGTGCATGTGTAATCTTTATCTATTAATAAAGATCTCTAAGAAAATATTACATAAAAATCTATTATACCAATGAAAATACTCTCTATTAATAATATCTGAATACACATATTATCATAAATCAAATAATAGAAATCTATTAAAAATACTCTTTATCAATATTTACACATGTTTTCATGAATCAAATTTTATAAGAAGAAAAAAAGTGATAATTGTATTGGGTGTCCTTAAATGGAAAGTTTCCATTAAAGTAATATGAAGAAATTGAATGGTGTGAACCCTTTTAGTGTTTACCTGCTCCACCATTTATTATAATATCACTCCACCACATTCATATTCTCTAACATAATCTTTGTTTCCCTCATCACCAAATATACTTTATTACATATAAAATCATCTTAATTAAAACATTGCTTTTCAATTATTATAACACCATGCTTTCAATACATAGGGTCCACAAACTAATCACAATTCCACTCTCAGAGATTAAACTATATAATAAATCACCTCATAACAATAGTGGATATTTAAGGGCACAAATAAAAGTTCCCAATCTTTCTCAATTTTTCTATCTAAATCTTTTAATATATATATATATATATATAATTATATTTTAGTTTTAAAAAATTCTATTTAAACTTTTTTAAAATATTTACCAATTTTATTATAATTTAAACTATAATAAGCAAGTTATTTTATTACAACTAGGGATGGATAAACTTTTAATTTTAAAGTATATATATAATTATATTTTTATTTACTAAAATTTTACTTCAAGTTTTTGACTCTTCGAAATTTATTTTAAAACGCTTTCTCAAAATTTTCAAAATCTTAACTTATTTGTTATTAGAACGCGTGTTCACAAAAATTATTTAATTTAGTTAGTAATTTCAATTTTAAATTAGACAATTAAATACTTATAAAGAGGTCTTTATCACTTATAATGATAAGCATTTAAAAAGATATATTTATCAGTTGTAATGATTTTATTCAGGTTGAAAAGAATTAGGACAAATAATCATTTTGGTTATTAAATATATAAATTGGTTGTGATTTATTTAATTCTGAATAAACACAATTTTTTGATTTATTATAAGAAAGTCTAGAAAAAAGTGAAATAATCACATCTAATCGTTAAATTTTTTGGGACCTTTTAATATTAAATCATAATGTTCAATAATTAATTCGACACTAATTTATTTTATTTGGAGATCAATTTTGACTTCTAAATTTAACCAAATATTTATAGTGTAAAAATGATTAGAATAAACTATTATGTTTAGAAAATTAGTTCAATTTGATATTGTATTTCATCAATCTAGTAATTATCGTGAATATTAGTAATAATAAAAAAATTTAAAAAAAATTAACAATCAAAAGAGATATTTTTATACTACAAACATCTGAAAGCTCTATAATTTTTTTTTTTGAATTATATGCAAACAAACATATTTAATTCATTAAATATATAATTAGATATAATTTTTTACTTATATAACTAAGTTAGAATTAAAATTTAGAGTGAGCAATAAGTTTTCTTTTCTTTTAAAATCTAAATGATGTGATGTGATGTGATGGTACAGTGGCACTAACTTTGCATGAATTAAAAAGGAAACAGTAACGTACGATTTTGTAAGGTATATAACTTATTAATTAATTAATTAATTAATTAACTAATGAGAAAGAACATAATTTTGTGATGTCGGGTGAGGGTGCATATATTCATTGTATGGTCAATTAAAGGCACCAAAACAAATTAATATGATTTTAAGCATATGATTACTTAATTAATTAATTAACTAATCAGAAAGAACAAAGAATGCTGAATATGATTTTAAGCATATGTTTCATAATTTAATCATGTAACATTTAAATATTGAAACATTATCATTTAGTTAGTAGCTAGCAATGATGAGCATGAGCATTAACTACCACCTATTCAGAATCTTAAAACACATTGGATTATTATTTTAACCAATCTTACATTCTCATAATTCAATTGTGCCTTGTTCAATTTAGCCAAGTTTTTGTCCATTATTTAAATATATAATTTTTTTGTAAAGACTTAGTTAATTATTTAGAGTAGAATGATGTAACTAAAATAAATTATATGAATATTTTATAATTTAAGTATACAATTTATAAATATAAAAATTAATTATTTAAATTTTATCTAAAAAAAATCATCATATTTTTATAATATCTTTTTTTAATATTTTTTCTAGATTTACGAAAGAAATATTAATTCTTTCATTGATCAAAATTTATCTTAGGGATCTTGGTGGAGAATATATCAATTTTGTTGAATCAAAATCTGTTTTAGAGTAAGTTGTTATATGTCTATTTTTGAATTGATTTTGGAAAGTCTTACATGCATATGAACTATGGATATTGTATGTGGTTCATCTAGAGCAAAGATGCATCTATATTAATCCATGATCATAAAAATATTTTTAAATCATTTATAAGAGTCTTTTGTATACATGTTTAGCTTTTTTTTGAGAATAGTGAAATTGAGAGTTTAAACTTGATTTAAGCAAGTTAAAGGTACGTAAGAAAAAATCTTTATGTTTTAATAATACTTTAGACTTCATGATTTTAATTTTTTCAAGAAATTTGTGTTTTTTTTAAAAATGAAGTAGAATGTTATTTAAATTTTTGGTTAATAAAGATTTTCTAGAATACTTTGAATTCAAAAAATTTATTCAAATATTAATGTATTCACTATTGTCACAACCGATTTCTTTAGAATTATTGGATATGTCCTCATTTAGACCGAATCATGTTTGATGGGTCTGAACTTAGTAAATAGTAAAATTTTAAATGAACTGATCCTAACCCGATCACGATCAACCATACCATCTCTATATCATAACATATTATTAATTTTTTCTCAAAAACAAACCAACTTTCACATTGGACTTTAAACTTAAAGAAATAAAGAAAGCAAATAAATTTAAGTGGTTCGTGTGGTGGACCAATCTATGTAGCAATGGCGATAGAGTAGAAGTGAGGGAACGAAACTTCTAGATTTTTTAGGCAATTTTTTTTCATAATTAAAAAGTTTGCACAACTTTTGATTATACTATTTGGCTATATTTAAGGCGAAAATACCGGATCATTCACAATTGACACTACAATTTGGGAGCTTTTATGGCAAAAACATAATTAATGTATTAACCTATTCAATCATTTATTGAAATATAATCTTATAAATGTAACTGGTGTTAATGTTAATATGGCACACTAGAATAAAATCATCAAATAAAATTTAATTTAAAAGACTAAAAGTAATTAGTTATTATATTTACTAAGTTAGAATAATTAATTTTTTTATAGTGTTAAATTATGGTAAACTAAAAAAGGAAATTTGACATTATGATACTACTAGGAATGACACAATAAAAGGGTGTGATGACACTTTTATGTGAAATCTTTCTTTTCCCTTTGTTTGGTTTCTTTTCAAAATCGTATGCAATTTGTGCATTAGATAACCTTTTTATTTTTAGGCACTATCCGATTTGACTTCTTTTTAGTTTTCCTTTCAAAAGGAAAAGTTTCACCAAATTAATACTCTTATATTCAAAGTTTTTTCTTAAAAAAGAAAAGACTTAGATATAAAAATATAGATGTTGTTATTCAATTATATTAAAACAAATTTATTAATTATATTTCTATACAAACATGTTATTCCAAGGTGAAACTCCAATTTCAACATCACCAAAGAATGTGATATTGTATTAAAATTTCACTCTTTAAAAATAAGTAGCTTATTAATTTTTGGAAGGAATTGTGAGAATAAGTCTTAGAAAAGTTAATTGAAATAGATTTTAGAAGCTAGGGCAAATGATTGTTTTTCCTTAGACCCTATTAAATATTGTAGACCTTCATTTCATTTGAGCTTTTGTAAGAAAGAAAATTGATTTTAATATATATGCTTAGACAAGAATAAAGAAAGTGAATTGATTCTTTATCAAGAGCAAACATGTTGGTACTACACATTGAATTAAAGATGAAGAAATATTGAAAGAATTTTATTTTGGAATTTATTTCATACTATATATTTGGAAATGTATATTCAATACAACAAATGTTGAACATGTGCCATATATGTATATGTATATACTTAGAAATTATTGTTAGAATTCCAAATATAGAGAGACAAGTCCAGAGAGAATGTAGGGTTAAGTTATAAAAGCAAAAAGTAGATGTTACACTTTAAGAATTTATAATGAGGATGATAGAAGATATTATGATTGAGGTGTGTTTTAGTTAGTGGGAGAAAAAGAGAGGTCCAAAACACACAGCTACACAACTATATGATTAATTATCATGGAATTTGGTGTGTTAGAAGTTAGGCTCACTAATGCAGGAAAAGTGGAATATGCTGTGTAAACATATCTTCTTCCATGCTTCCCAATTTGTTGTGTTCTTAGTTTAGGGTTTGAAATGTTCACTACAAGAAAATTATGAAATAAAAATTAATTTTTAATGATAAAAAATAATTAGTTGGTATAGTTACCAAATTAGAAACTATTTTAGAGACTAAATAATTTTTAGTTTCTAAATTAGTTTTTATTATTGTTGAATGGTTTCTAAATTGGTATTTAATTAACAACCAAAGTTTTTACTACCAAATTTAGAAACTATATAATTGGTAGTTAAAACCTTGTTTTCTAATTAGATACGAAACCATTTAACAATAATATAAACTAATTTTTTTAGTTTCTAAAATGGTTGTAATGTTGGTTTGATTTTTAACTGATTAGTTATTTTGTATTTATGTGAATATGACTGATGTGTTGTAATGTCAGTTTGATCTCTAACTGATTAGTTGTTATTTATTTGTTATGTGAATATGACTGTTGTAATGTGGGTTTGATTTTTAACTGATTAAATGTTAAAAAAATTGATATAATTTTTTTTTATAAAAATTTAGACATCTTTAAAATATCATATCATATTTTATTTTATTTATTGAAAAAATAAAAAATATGCTTCTGAGCAACAGAATGCACTTATCAGTTTCTCTTCTTAAATATGCAACACACAATTAACAATGTTGATGGCCATTTTTTGTTTCATCTTTTCATTTTCTAAGTTTCGACAAACTGTGAGATGTACTCTGACAAGGTTGTCGTATATATCACCACCTTCTTCATTGTAGCACGTGTAGTTATTTGTTGATTCTGTCTGAAACCTTTTTTTTTCCTTTAACAATACCTCACAAAAATTGTCATAGTTTTGTTTGTCATCATTGATGTACTATATTAACTGTCAATTTTATTATATAATTAATAAAAGTAGATATGCATAATCTATAGATATATATATTAATGAAAACATCTCATCTATTATATACTTAGGGAGGAAGGGTTTAGCTTTAATTTAAATTTTATCATTAATTAACATGAGATTTCTAATATTAAAATAAAAATAAAAATTTAAGTTTAATTCATTGTCAAAAAATAACTTGTAAAGTGTGAACTATACATATTTATATATATACTTATATACTGTAAATTAATTTTTTTTAATTGAAATTGTATATTCAACACACTCTCATGTTGATGCATGTAATTTAGTATTTGAGATTAGATATTCATGGATGATTTGATACACACTACAAGAAAATCATGAAATAAAAATCAATATTTAGAGACCAAAATAATTAGTTGCAATAATAATTAAATTAGAGACCATTTTAGAAACTTAAAAAAAAATTGGTTTCTATTATTGTTAAATAGTTTCTAAATTAACAACCAAGGTTTTAACTACCAATTATTTAGTTTCTAAATTTGGTAACAAAAACATTGGTTTCTAATTAGATACCAATTTAGAAACTATTTAACAGAAACTAATTTAGAAACCATTTTTTTTTAGTTTTTAAAATGATATCTGATTTAGTTATTATTGCAAATTTTGGTCTCTAAAAATTGGTTTATATTTCATGATTTTCTTGTAGTGACAATAAACCCATCAAATCTTGTTAAAATTTATGAAATGAGTTTAAGTCTAATTCATTCTCACAAAACGAAAAATTAATGTATTTGCACTAATTTATATACTATGAATTAATCTTATCTCTAATCGATATCACATAATTATATTATAGTTAAACTTTTATATATATATATATATATATATATATATATATATATTATATAGGTGTAACTTAGTATTAAATAATGATGATTCATTAACAAATTAATATGGCATTTGATAGATTATATTAGTACAAAAGGCCAGTAATGTATTAAATATTAAGCTGTATTCACGGGAAGGGACTTTAGAAGCTGAAGTGACCATTTATAAAATACAAAAAGGTGGCAAATTGCAATGAACAGACAATGGGCAAAGTGAGCACAAATGTTGGTATGTCATTTCATCTTTCTCCAAAACTTGACAAAACAATTGTGACAATCTCATACCTCATTGGATTTTAATGATTAAAGAATTCAAAAACAAACAAACAAATGAATCGAGAAGCACATAATCATCTTTAACAACCCCACAACTACACACAAAAAGCCTATGATCATGATCTTCATTGTGTGCTTCCAATGGAATATGCCTCTCACTCTTTCAGGTCTTGACAGAGAGATGCACATGGAGTTGTTTGTGTTCACACTTCACTCCTCACACTTATATAAGTAGCCTTTTGAAACCAAAACCATCTCATTGTGACCCCCACAACACAATTTCACCTCTCTCTCCTTCTCACTCACTCTCTTTTCTGTTTTCTCATATTTGAGAACCTGACAAGGTTTTCACACAGATGAAGGGATCAAAGGGTTCTCCAAGAGAGTGAGACACAAAAGGTAGAGATGAGAAGAAAAGAGAGAGCTTCCATTACCAGCATTTTGAGATATGCTGATTGGATTGATGTTGTGCTCATGCTAATGGGTGCTTTGGGAGCAATTGGAGATGGCATGTCCACAAATATTTTGCTGCTGTTTGCAAGCCGTATCATGAACAGCTTAGGTTACAGTAAGAACCAACAAAGTACCAATACTTACATGGCTGAGGTTGAAAAGGTAAGTTAACGTTGACTCATCCATTAAACTCTTGTTCCATGTTGGAGATCCGACATTAACTAAAGTTTAGAATATTTCATAGTATATAAGTAGATGCAAACCTTATCTTATAAACGGGTTTTATGAGATTGAGTTAGACTTAAAGTTCACTTCTTATTAAAGTATAAGTCATTTTGAGTCTATTATAACAATTGTTTGTTGGATCATCTATAAATCGGTTTTATAAGGTTGTGTTAAGCTTAAACTCATTTTTTTACACACTAATATTCTTCTCTTTTTCATTTTGTTTTTGATTGTCATTTACAGTGCAGCTTATATTTTGTCTACTTGGGATTAGCAGTGATGGTTGTAGCCTTCATGGGTAATCCAAATTCAAACCTTCTTTCACATACTTGCTTTACTTTTTGAGGACACTCTAATAACCAATTTACTAGGCATTACTCAACAGTGCACCAAGTTTCGAGGCAACCTAAATTTTCACATGTTTAATTTGGCAGACATGTTTGGTCATTATTTATGAAACCCTAAAAAGTAGACTTTCAGAAGTTGGAACTACACCAACCCACTAAACATTTATATATATATATATCAAGTAGAATTTTCTCAAAGATTTGATCTAGAAAAAGAAGCAAACCATTTATGGATGAATATAGTTCTGAAAAAGCAATACTTGAGAGAATTTATCAATCAATAATTGATGCTTAATTGCAGAAGGGTATTGCTGGAGCAAAACAAGTGAGAGGCAGGTTCTGAGAATTCGTTACAAGTACTTGGAAGCTGTACTAAGACAAGAAGTAGGGTTTTTTGATTCCCAAGAAGCCACCACTTCTGAAATCATTAATAGCATATCAAAAGATACTTCTCTCATCCAAGAAGTTCTAAGTGAAAAGGTCTTTTTCTTCTCCTAATTTTTCCTTTAAACTTCCCTTTCACCTTTGTAATTTACACCATTTAAACACCTTTCTCAGGCAACATCAATTGCTATGTACCAAGAAAATCTTTGCAATTTTATGCACTCTATGCCACTTAGTAGTATGCCACTTAGTAGTTGTTGATAGGATGATCGGATTCGTCTTTAAATTTTAAGCCGTTTTTTAACTAATTGTGATATGATAGACTCTTGATATTTTCTTAAGGTTTATGTCTCTTTTACTTTATAGGAGGATTCAACATCTCTGAATGGAACACATTTATTATATTTTTTTATTGTTTATAAAGAAAATGTGACTTAACAATCAACATATATGTTGTAAATATTATGATCTTT
The DNA here is from genome assembly GCF_051622355.1 of Phaseolus vulgaris. Lineage (NCBI taxonomy): Eukaryota > Viridiplantae > Streptophyta > Magnoliopsida > Fabales > Fabaceae > Phaseolus > Phaseolus vulgaris. The sequence goes on from NC_143501.1 coordinate 49,918,616, forward strand.
TCATCAAATATCTCCTTTGGTTTTTGGTGTCTCAGGTGCCACTATTTTTGATGCACTCATCATCATTCATATCTGGGGTTGCATTTGCCACATACTTCTCATGGAGGTTGGCCTTAGTAGCATTTCCAACGCTGGTTTTGCTGATTATCCCTGGCATGATTTATGGAAAGTATCTCATCTATCTGTCAAAGTCCTCTGTGGAAGAATATGGCAAAGCAAACAGCATTGTGGAACAGGCACTTAGCTCCATCAAAACAGTGTATTCATTCACTGCAGAGAAGAGAATCAGTGGGAGATATTCAGACATATTGTGCAGAACTTCAAGTCTTGGAATCAAGCAAGGCATAGCAAAGGGTCTTGCAGTAGGAAGCACAGGTCTCTCTTTTGCAATATGGGCTTTCATTGCTTGGTATGGAAGCCGTTTGGTTATGTACAAAGGTGAAAGTGGTGGAAGGATCTATGCATCAGGCATTTCCTTCATAATGTGTGGACTGTAAGTAACTTATGTATCTCTCTTTTCCTTTTCCATTTAACTTTAGTTTCCAATCTTATTTTTTTATCACCGAGAAACAATTAAATTAAACAGACTCACTTCAACCCTGATACAGAGTAAGAGAGGTGAAATAGTACATTTCCACGTACACATTAATAACCAAAATGAAGTCTCCTACTATCTACTCCAACATTACCAACTAAAGACAAAATAGAAAGGTCTAGGATTAATCCTTATAGTGATATTAAATTCAATGAATACATATCAAGGGTTCTAGACACCAGTCAGAGAACGAGAAACACACTGACGATATTTTTGAAGAGATCCGACACCAAACCTTCTCCTGGAGAAAAATTTAGTATGATCAATCACTCCACCTTCAAATAAACAATTATTCTTGTGTTTCGAAATCTCGCTAACTAATGCGATTCAAACATTACCCATAATAAGATTAATTGAATTAGCTGCATCCAAAATTTTAAAATGTTTGAAATGTTACCAGGACAATAACATCAACCCAATTTTAGTTTCCAATCTAATTCAACAAGTCCTGTAGCTTAATCCATGCTACTGTACAAGGTAATACTTGTTTGGATGATTTCTGCACTCTATAAACTTTTTGATAGATTCTTATTTTTGATACTAGATTCAAGGTATTTTTTAGTAAGTAAATGAACTTTTTTATGTGAATAAAAGCTTAATCTTAACAAAAGACATGACAAAGATTAGCATAAAAAATCTGATACATGAATCCACTAAGATCAGCATAAAAGGTTTAACCCATGATGAGTACACAACCAGTAACTAAATTCAAGGTTTATTCATCTCCAATCATATGTTTGAATCATGCATGAAATTTCATTACATTTTTTGTGGCTGATGCAAAGTATATTAAAGTAGCAGATCGATGGATCTTGAGAATCAATTAAAAATTGGGATAGGCCAGAAAGTTCAATTAATCTAAAGTGAAGAATACATTTATAAATCTTACATGATCTATAGTAGCCAACTTGTCATGGCCAAACATTATTATCATAGTTTTCTTTAGGAGAAGGGAATGAAAAACAATATTATTAGTTTAATTCTATATAACTAACCTTTTTGTATGATAAGATTGGAATCAAACATGTTCAGAAAAAGTGTTGGTGTCTTTATCTTTACTAATAATGCACCAAATATTTTACTATGATATTTAATTTGAGAGTGACCTCTTAAAGCATTAGACCAAAAAGCAAGACCTGTATACATAGAAAGCATGGGACCAGTTTTAGTAACAGTATTATTAAGTCACTGTTGAAAGAATTTATATGTTTATCCTTCCATATTGTGAACTCCATATACCAAAGTGATTTTTACTAGATTTCAAAGATATTACTAATAATTGAATTGCAGTTCAACTGTTACAATATTTTCTTCTGCTATGAAAGAATCTTGTCTGTAATAGATAAGGAAAAGTGTTTGATTAATTTATACATTTGTTCAATTAATTATCTCTCTCATGTTTCATCAATGCCTTCTAAATTTGGTACCAAAACTCTTATAGCTAATTAGATACTAATTTAAAAATTATTTATTAATAATAAAATTAATTTAAAAATATTTTTTTTAATGTCTAGAATGATCTCTAATTTAATTAATATACTAATTAATTATTTTTGGTTTCTACTCAATTATTTTCTTGTAGTGAAATGAAAAAGAATGATATAAAGTGTCACATATATTAGCAAAATATTTGATATTATTAAAGCTTAGCAGCTTCTAATTAATAAACAAGGAAAAAAAATCAGACAAGATCACTATAGTAGGAAGTATATTTATTGAATAAAGTGTTTGTAATATTAGTTACTTAGTAAGCTGTTAAATTTTAATAAAGTTCTAGTAAATCTTTCCTTGCTTCTAACATTTTTAAATTTTGATTAAGACCATCAATTTTGAATTTTTTTATTGGTATTTTTTTGTTCTCCCCAACATATGGATCTCTTGAGAAGATAAATAAACAAAATGTGGTAGTAAGAGTGTTTGAATTTCTTTCAATAAAAAAAAAACTATTCAAAATCAATTAAATAATTAAGAATAAAATAGTACTAAGATGGGTGAACTCCTAAAAAGTCCTTATTAAAGGTTAAAGATTAAGTAGTACTAGAATGGGTGATCTCCTAAGAAGTCCTCGTGTCACACCTATTTCTATATAGTGATGCTGAACATGAAAGTTTTATATAAAAAAATTAAATAATTAAAGATATTACCACCATCATTCTCACTTTTTAGAAGAGTGTAAACTTCAATTTATTGGTTCTACCTTAACAATTTTCAATCATATACAACCAAGAAAATCTTTTCATATAGTTCTTTAAAGATCTATTTTTCATAGTGGTCTTCTTTGCTAATTCTTGGAATGCATGTAAACATGTAGATCTCTTGGAGTGGTGCTTCCTGATTTGAAGTACTTCACAGAAGCATCTGTTGCTGCTTCAAGAATATTTGACATGATTGATCGAATACCATTGATTGATGGAGAAGACACAAAAGGGCTTGTGTTAGATTGCATCAGTGGGAAGCTAGAGTTTGAGCAAGTGAAATTCACATACCCTTCTCGTCCTGATATGGTTGTGCTTAGTAATTTCAATCTGCAAGTGGAAGCAGGGAAAACTGTTGCTCTAGTTGGTGCAAGTGGAAGTGGCAAGTCCACAGCAATAGCATTGATGCAGAGATTTTATGATGCAGATGAAGGTGTTGTGAGGGTTGATGGTGTAGACATAAAAAGCCTTCAGTTGAAATGGATTAGAGGGAAAATGGGGCTTGTGAGTCAAGAACATGCATTGTTTGGAACTTCCATAAAGGAGAATATTATGTTTGGGAAGACAGATGCTACCATGGATGAAATAGTTGCAGCAGCCTCAGCAGCCAATGCTCACAACTTCATAAGGCAACTTCCTAAAGGTTATGAAACTAAGGTGAGTCAATTGATTCAAATAACACTTATGACCTCTTTCAATGAACTTTGTTAGAACAAACTAAGTAGTTTAAACCTAAGTCAACTCCATAAAATCGGTTTATGAAACGAGGTTTGCATCCACTTAAGGAAATGCCATAATATTTAGTCGATGTGAGATTTCTAACACAAACTTTATTAAGTAAGTACATACAAAAAGGGAAAAGAAGAAAGTAAACATTCAGCTTCTCAATCAATTAAAATCAATCTATTTCACACACTCAAATTTCCAATACAATTTTCTGTTTGGTTGAATTTATCAGTAAACACTTAATCTCTAAGTTAAAATTAATTTGTATGAACATGCTTGAAAATTGAACTGGACGATGTTAATTTATTTTTTATTTTCTTCTCCTATATTTACAAAAAAGGGTTATCTCTTTATTTGTCAGAACTAATATGCATGTGTGTTTGGAGGAGAATAAATATTGTGATTATTAGAAGCTTGCTATGAAGGATAGAAGCTCTAGTTTATAACTTTAGCACCACCATAGATGCTTAAGCTACATATAAAAGTTTGATTCTATATATCATTAGAAAAATGCAACTAGTACTAACCTGATAAATTGTAAAGTAGATTGGAGAAAGAGGGGCACTTCTTTCAGGAGGACAAAAGCAGAGAATAGCCATTGCAAGAGCCATCATAAAGAATCCTGTTATTCTCCTACTTGATGAAGCAACTAGTGCTCTTGACTCAGAATCAGAATCTCTAGTTCAGAATGCCCTCGATCAGGCCTCCATGGGGAGAACTACATTGGTAAGTGCAATCATCAAACAAATAAATGAACAAAAATATTTGTTAGTATCATTATCACAATGAAATAGTGATCAATATTGGACTAAGTTTATTTGCACCTCCTTTGTATAACACCAACTGAACTTTATCAGGTTGTTGCACACAAACTATCAACTATTCGAAATGCAGACCTCATAGCAGTTGTTAGTGGTGGCCGCATCATTGAAACTGGCACACACAAGGAACTCATCAACAGACCAAATGGCCACTATGCAAACCTGGCTAAGTTACAGACACAATTGAGCATGGATGACCAAGATCAAAATTCAGAACTAGGTGCTGTTTCAGCAGCAAGAAGCAGTGCAGGTAGACCAAGCTCAGCAAGGTCAAGTCCTGCCATATTTCCAAAGTCACCATTGCCTGATGAAGCCACCCCATCTCCAGTTTCTCACCCTCCACCATCTTTCACAAGACTTCTTTCTCTGAATGCTCCTGAATGGAAACAAGGTCTAATTGGAACCCTCTCAGCCATAGCCTTTGGCTCAGTTCAACCCCTATATGCTTTAACCATAGGGGGTATGATTTCTGCCTTTTTTGCCAAAAGCCATCTAGAAATGATGCATAGAATCAGGACTTATTCTTTGATTTTCTGTTCCCTTTCCCTTGCCTCTATCACTCTCAATCTCTTGCAACACTACAATTTTGCTTTTATGGGAGCCAAGTTAACCAAAAGAATAAGACTGCGCATGCTGGAGAACATCTTAACCTTTGAAACTGCTTGGTTTGATGAGGAACAAAACTCCAGTGGAGCATTATGCTCAAGGTTGAGCAATGAGGCTTCCATGGTGAAGTCCCTTGTGGCAGATAGACTCTCTTTACTAGTTCAAACCACTTCTGCTGTCACCGTTGCAATGATCATAGGGCTTGCCGTGGCTTGGAAGCTAGCTCTTGTTATGATAGCAGTGCAGCCACTCACAATTCTTTGCTTTTATACAAGAAAAGTGTTGCTCTCCACACTCTCCACAAAATTTGTTAAGGCACAGAATCAAAGTACACAAATTGCAGTGGAGGCAGTTTACAATCACAGAATTGTGACTTCTTTTGGGAGCATTACAAAAGTTCTACGGTTATTTGATGAGGCACAAGAAGAGCCAAGGAAGGAGGCAAGGAAGAAGTCTTGGCTAGCTGGCATAGGAATGGGTTCTGCTCAGTGCCTAACGTTCATGTCATGGGCTTTGGATTTCTGGTATGGTGGTACTTTGGTGGAAAAGAGAGAAATATCAGCTGGGGATGTCTTCAAAACATTTTTTGTGTTGGTGAGCACTGGCAAGGTCATAGCTGATGCTGGAAGCATGACTTCTGACCTTGCCAAGAGTTCAACAGCAGTGGCATCTGTGTTTGAAATTCTTGACAGAAAATCACTAATTCCCAAGGTATGTTAGCCCTATACATGTTATTCATGCATCACACAACATCATAAGTTAGTTGATTGCTCAAAGATATTTATGTCAGTGTATGAAAACTGAACTCATTTCCAACAATCATTTACTCATAAAAAATGAGGCAAACTAATGATACTACATTTTTATTTTTGAGTAATCTTATCTTCACACTTGCATATGTCATAACTTTTACTAATGAAGTGGTGTTTTTTTTAGGCTGGGGATAACACTAGTGGCATTAAGTTGGAAAAGATGAGTGGAAAGATAGAGTTGAAGAATGTTGATTTTTCTTATCCAAGCAGGGCAGGGACACCAATTTTGCGAAAGTTTTGCTTGGAGGTGAAGCCAGGAACAAGTGTTGGGCTGGTTGGAAAGAGTGGATGTGGAAAATCAACAGTGATTGCCTTAGTTCAAAGATTCTATGATGTTGAGAGAGGTTTAGTTAAAGTGGATAATGTAGACATAAGGGAATTAGACATTCACTGGTACAGGCAGCACACTGCACTAGTGAGCCAAGAACCTGTGATATATTCTGGCAGCATACGTGAAAACATTTTGTTTGGGAAGCAAGATGCAACTGAGAATGAAGTAGTTGAGGCTGCAAGAGCTGCAAATGCTCATGAGTTCATATCGTAAGTTTTCTCTCTACATCTATACTATATGCTCACTTGTTTTAACCATAAACTGTCATATTCATTTGTGAACAATTAATCAACTAAAAAATCTACTCGAAAACTAGGCATGTTCTCATTCATGACATTTCTTCTGATAAGAAGCTTTCATGCATTAAGGGATTTTGAAATCAAGAACTGTAGTTGGTTTCTTGCTAGCTGTGTTTAAAAAGAACTGTTGTTGTATTAGAGCTTGGGGTTGTAGTTGTAGGTTTTGTTCACAACTTAAACACTGTTAACCAATAAAATTTGACAAAGTTGCTACATGGTACCGTCAATATAGTCCCTCGTGCAGGAGTCGAGGCAAATGGCAGTTTATATACTTCTTCTTCCTCCAATCCACCGAGGTACCTTTTAAGGACAAAACTGTGATGGAGCACCGACCTCCAAAGCGGCAATACCTCGGATGCAGTGATTGACCCTAACAATGCTATCTCTCAGACATCGACACAGCGACGTGAGACTATATTGACAGTACCAGAATACTTACTATTTTAAGCATGTTTACAAGTAAAGATCACAAATTAATAAGAGGGCATTTGAAAAACCTTAAATAGGTTTATAGAGATAACTTACAACCATTTGCTAAACTCTTTTAAAGTCATTTTAACTAGCTTTTGGGCCTAGTCCATGAGTAAACTCTAAATGTTGAATTAAGCTATATACTCAAACACATCCACATGTCTGATATGATTTAGACAAGGTTGCCTGAAATTACAGTTAATGTAGTAGAATTTGAATTTTGAGCATGTAGAGTTGAAAGACTAATTAAGAGTATAAAGAAGTGAACTTTCCATTTTGGTATAATGCAGATCACTGAAAAGTGGATATGAAACTGAATGTGGAGAAAGGGGAGTGCAGCTATCAGGAGGGCAAAAGCAGAGAATAGCAATTGCAAGGGCCATAATTCGCAACCCAAAGATACTACTTCTAGATGAGGCAACAAGTGCCCTTGATGTGCAATCAGAACAAGTTGTGCAAGAAGCACTTGATAGGACTATGGTAGGAAGAACCACCATTGTTGTGGCACATAGGCTTAACACTATCAAAGAGCTTGATTCAATTGCTTATGTGTCTGAGGGAAAGGTCATGGAACAAGGAACCTATGCTCAACTTAGGCACATGAGAGGTGCCTTCTTCAACCTTGCAAGCCATCAAATCCAAACTTAGGTAACATAATTATAGTATTTTCATCTACAAATCTGAGTTCATCAATATATCTATAGGTCTTTTGTTTCTGTATTCTATGAAAAACACTCTATGCCTTCTTTCATTATGGAAAAGTTAATTCAGAATGATGGTTTCACATTCAGAACTATCTAATCTGAAATTTAAAAGGGTTGTCCCATTTCTGTAGAAAGGTTAATCTGGAATGAAGATTTTACATTTAAGATCAACCTTTCTAACACAAAGGTGTGGACTGATTTTTATAAGTGGTAGAAAGAAAAGAACAGGGCAAATTCTTTAGGAACCATATCAATTTCAACATGCACACTATCATCTTTCAAAATTATGTTCTATTCCGGATTTGAAAATCCATAATTCAAAAATCAAAATCTCATTCTATAAAAGTAAACTCAAAATGCAAAAAATACATTTTGAAAAAGAAAATCCGAAACACAAAATCTGAAAATGTATTATGGAACTTCTGGAATTCAGAAATGTGTTCCAGAAATTCAAATCCGGAAATATATTCCAAAAAAGGAGTTTCAAAAGTATTTTTTTACCCACATCCTCCTTTAATTTAAGCTCATTTCACAATTTTGTAGGAATATTTTCAACATTTCACTGAAAAATTGGATGCAGGTTTAAATTGATACGGTGCAAGAAGAATTTGCAAAAGAACAGATGTAGTGTTGTGAGTGGCTGGTGAATGTTCAGGCCCATCTAAGGTGAATTGGGTTTGAGGCCAACTTTTTTTGTCCAATTATATTTAGTTATATATACATAAAAATTGACAACATTGAAGGCCCATATTATAGTCAAATGGGCCTGTCTGTTGTAAAAGGATCCGGACCCGAATCCAATATGAAATGTACCACTCGTGTAATACCAATGTCAAATATAATAAAAACAAACTTTTTTGGAATTTCTTAATGTAGAATGTTGAAGCTCATGTAATTTTAAGTACAAGGATCCTAATGTAAAAAGTAAAATATTATGATTAAGTTTAAGGGGTGTCACATTTTCACAACAAATTTAAACAAATTAGATTTTGTTTTAGTTCAAAAATTTATAAGCTATTTTTTAAATCTTAATTAATATTATCTGATATTTATAGTTTGTAACTGATTTTAAGTAGACTCTACAACTGATTTAGATGAGACTAACTAATGATACAATTTTAAATGCTATTTCATATACATTCTTGTTTTTTTATATCTTATAACAAAAAATATTAGTGTGTGATTATTATATGATATTTATAATTTGTATCTTAATCAACTGATTTTAAATAGACTATGTAACCGATTTAAATCAGACTAACAAACTATACAATTTTACACACTCTTTCATGTAATTTTTGTTGTTTTCTATGTTTTATAAACAAAAATATTAGTATGTGATTAATTTTCAGTCTATGGTGAGAACCAACTATTTTTAACTTCCAAGAAAAAAATACAATGATAAAATGAAACTTTTTTATTCGAAATAAACATAATTATTATAGATTACAACAAAATGATTCCATAAAATAAATTAATTAAGGTTACACCACAAGATATTATGCTTAACCACAAATTAAAAAAACATGAGAAATATGGTCCTACAAAAGGTTCTTGATAATTAGTCCAACTTTAAATAGTACAATATACCTAACATAATCTTAATGGAGAAAAAAAAATACCTTTCTTAAAAACCACATTTTCAATATGAAAAACTCAGTCTTATAATGTTTATGAGTTCGGTTATTTAATATTAGGTTAGGTAATGCTGATTAAATAAAAGAGTCCAATGCGTGTAGTTAAAGTCCACATGCAAATGGATTAAAAGATACTTTATTTTAATAGAATGAGAAATAATCCATCCCAATTTACTATTTTTTTTAATACAATAGAATGATAATTTATAAGTAAACTTATAATCTTTGTAGCACTCATATAAATTTAGAAATACGCATAATTTTTAAAATTAGAATACAGAAACACAAATCTATATATATTATATAATTATGAATTATATAAATTGATAATAAATTATGTGCGCAAGTATGTTTCAATTTTTTAGAAGAAAGATGTTTCTTATTTTTGTAATCATAATAAAAATTTATACAATAAATTTGAGTCTTTAGAAAATTAATATATTTCTCATTTTTAAAATTGTGTTAGAATAAAGATAAAATTTTCAGAAATTCAACAAATATTTTTTGAATTAGACTGTTCATGAGAGTGTCACTATCACGTATGTCTGATATTGACACACAATTTAAAAAACATGTTCGACCTTTTATAATACTACATTTCATTTGACACAATATTTAATAATTTTTGTTGTTTAATTAATGGTAGAAATTTTTCTTTCCTAAAATTCTTTGGATAGGTGGATACACACATTAAGTTATTTATTTATTATTATTTCATTAATTAAATATATGAATATATTATTGTGTTTTTTTAGTGCAAGAAACCACTAATAGAATCCAATCATATAACCTTTTGATTTAAATATTTATTTGTTTATGTATACGCATCGAACCTATTTGTCATTTTTTCCTCAAACAAAATATTAATAATAAATTATTTAAATTATAAAAAAATTCAAATAAGAGTTTTCTATTCTTATTGAAGAGAAATGTGGTTTATAGATATACAAATTATAGTATTGACAATTCAACCATGAATTATTTTATATTATAATAATTAAAAAAAATAGTAAAATGTGAATTCTTATACGAAAAATTAAAGTTTTCAAAATATTTTTTTTTTTTGAAAAAAAATTGTGGCCATGGAATTGGTGAAAAAAGGTATCAAAAGTGTCCAAAAAAGTGTGGCATGCATTGATTGATTTGATACGTGGCAACCATATAGCCTCTCGTTATGGGTGTATGCATGCCATACAAAATTTTAAAACTAATATTTAATAAAAAAAATATTATAAAGAAGAAGAGAAGAATCTTGATAATAAGTGTTTAGTACACACTTTATATTATATTTATTCAGTATAAAATCATAACAAAATTAATTAAGTATAATGTAAGATCTACCAAAAGTTATGACTCTATAATTATCTTTTTACTTAATTAAGTTTTAAATATTTTTAACCAAGTATTTTTTTTTTAAAATATTTTATTAAGTGTTTGATTTTTTTTCCTTATTTATTTATTGGTATCAACAATATGAGGCGATTATTACTATTATCGTGTTCTTGTTTTTAACATATCGATATTTATTTTTTTAATCTTTTCCAGTTTATCTGTTAATTTTTTTTAGAAAAAAAAGTTAACCCACAAGTTAAAAAATTGAAAAAATAAAAATTGAGTTAATCAACTAGTTAAAAACAGAAAACCAAAATGATAACAGCGTTATTTTACAATAAAATTAAAGAATAAAATATTCAAACGAAATAAAAAGGTATATACTCAAACAAAATTTTTAACATGAGTAAATAATTATAACGTTTTTCTAAACTGATAATTTTTAACTTTTAATTTGAGTAATTAATTTCAATATGAGTTATTAATTTTAAACCCATTACGAAACAAAGTAATAAATTTTAGATAATATACACTTTTTTTTAAACATCTTTATAATAAACTTTATTATTAATTAAAACATCCTAAAAATTAGGAAATGTAGATAGAAACTTATTAAATAAAAAAGTGAAACTAAAAGAACGATTTTAAACGATTTCAATTAATCATAAAATAGATTTAAAAGAATACACGTTTATCTCATTTCTTAATTATAAAACTACCTTGAGTGTGACTTTTTCAATATATGAACTCACACTCAATCTAGTGATGTGTTTTGGAATGGTGCTATGCAAATTTTGTATTTTGTAATCACTAAAATACAAAATAAATATTCTAATTGATACATAAGTCAACTTAAAATAATAATAATTAGGTAATACAATTAAAAATTCACATTTATGGAAAATACAATCATTTTTACAAGTTTTATATTTAATTTTTATTTATTAATTGTACTTATTATTTAAATTAATCTAGACATAATAACTCAAATTCCAATCTTTATTCTTCATCAATGCTGAATAATCAAGATAGGAAAATGATATTTACAATTTGAATAGAAAAACCTAATTTTCATAAAAAAAACCATAAAAAATTTCGGTTACTCAACTATATTTGACTAAACCCTATCTTTATAAAAAAATCTCATTCTAGATCTCAATCTACAAAAATCCTAAAATCTAAGAAACACTATTTAAAATAAATTTTATCCAAATATTTAACATAATTATACACTTAAAACCCAAATTCAAAATTACTAGTTCAACTAAAGCAAGAATCTTGTCAACCAGTGTTTATTTAAGAATAAAAAAATTATAAAGTATATTAAAAAAATAGTAAAAAAATAATATTTTACTAAAAATAATCTCTTCTAACTCTTTAAAAAGTGTTCTTAAAACATAAACTAAAAATTATTAAAACAATAACTTGAAATAGTGATTAGATAATACATGCTTTACTCACCCAAAAGTTTATCATCCAGATAAGGATAAAATACCAATTTAAGAAGAAAAAGAAAAAAAAAAGGAAGAACCAAGAAATTTCTGATACCAGACAAACAAAATAAATATAGCAGAAAATTTATTTATTTATATATATATATATATATATATATATATATATTTTAAAAAAAGCATGGCTGCTACAATTTGCTTATATAAAGCAAAGGCAATGTTGAGTTTTGTTTGGTGGTCATTGGAAAGTGCAAGTGGTTTCATAGGAATTTGAGGTTGTCTTCTTTGCTCTTCAAACATGGGAAAACAGAGCACACAATTCTCTGCCCTCAACTGCATCGACCTATCCAACTCTGACATCAACCAATCCGTTCATTTACTCAAACAGGTTTGCTTTTTTTTTTCTTTCCTCTGTTTCATCTCTCTGTTTTCATCTCTTGTGATCTTATGATGTTTTGTTTCAGGCGTGTTTGGATTCGGGTTTTTTCTACGTTGTCAACCATGGAATAAGCCAGGAGTTCATGGACGAGGTTTTTGCACAGAGCAAGAAGTTTTTCTCTCTTCCTCACCAGGAAAAGATGAAGATTCTCAGGAATGAAAAGCACAGGGGATATACCCCTGTTCTTGATGAACTACTTGATCCTGAAAATCAAGTTCGTGGTATGTATGTATGCAGTACCCATTTCGTATTTTTCTGCATGTTTGCGTAGATTCCACTCTGTTTTCTTTTTGCTGATTCTGAACCGAATAAAACTTGGATGGTTGCTTTTGGATGTTACCATCTTGTCAGAATTGATGTTTTGCTTACCTAATCTATTTTGATATTGATGTTTGATACAAACTTCTGTTACGTCAATCACCCAAATAAAATCTCAATTCTAATTTAAAAACAAAACAAAAGAGTACAGAAACAACTATATCTTAGTTTTGATCACACCGAACACAAAACTTAAAGTCATTTTCTTACGTGCTACAGTGTTGATTTTCTACCAAAATTGAAGCTTTGCATGGAAGATCTATGTGTTGATATTTCATGCAACCCTTTACTTTGTTGATTATTACAATAAATTATAATTCTAAAGCGCTAGAAGTTTTGAAATAACTGTGTCTAAGTTTTGTCTTTCAAAACCTTAATAACCTTTTCTCTGCTTGGTTAAATAGGGGACTATAAAGAGGGGTACTATATTGGAGTTGAAAAAGCTGAAGATGACCCAGAATCGAAGAAGCCTTTCTATGGTCAGAATAAATGGCCCGCACCAGGTAAACGAGTCAACTTTTTGGTCTTCGGGACTTTTGGAGACGAAAACTCTGTTTTCTACCAATCGAGTCTTCCAACTTTTTAGATTTTTTTTCTTCTTTTAAATTTTTCTCGAACCCTTTTACCATGTAGATGTTTTGCCGGGGTGGAGGGAGACCATGGAAAAGTTCCATCGAGATACACTGTACGTTTTGCTGATGTTTTTATTATGTTTTTTGACATTTGTGTTGCATGTGAAACTAGCTAACTGTTAGTTTGTTTATGTCTCACCTTACTTTATGAAAACCTTGGTTTTTAATAGATGAAGCAAGACTTTCAATTACAGTTATGATTTTGTCACTTTTTTTGTTTATAATTCAGACATGTGATGCCTGTGCAGTCACTCTGCTGTCTAGGACATTGATGTTTTGCTCAAAATCATGATCATAGACTGTTTTTTAAAAGCTTGATATGGAAGCAATGTTTGGTTTTCATCACAACAAAAAAATTTCCATTGTGTTTCTTGTTGTCTATTTGTTCCTCTCCCTAGGGGATCAAGGTCTTATTTTGTTTATTTTCTTGTCAATGTTATTACTCCCTTCCCTTGAAGAAAAGAAATAGACCATGTTTAACTGTGTTGGTTGTTCATATGTACTCAAATTCTGCATTGGCGGAAAAGGGCTTAACACTTTTTTTCTTTAGTAATTTGTTTCTGCCTGTTTTGTTTGGTAATCCAGAGAAGTGGGGAAAAGTGTTGCAAAGATAATAGCCCTTGCACTTGATTTGGATGAAAAGTTTTTTGACCAGCCAAAAATGTTCGGAGAGCCAATTGCAACTCTGCGTTTGCTTCACTATGGAGGTATTGTAATGGATCTTGTTTAAAAGAAGTCTTGTAACACTGATGTAGAAAGTGACAAATTGCAAACCAGCAAAAAACTTATACTATTATATTCATCTTTGTTCAATGAAGGTCAAATCTCTGATCCCTCAAAAGGATTATATGGAGCTGGAGCTCACACTGACTATGGTTTAATTACACTGTTGGCAACAGATGATGTTGCAGGCCTTCAAGTAAGAAAGCAAATGATTTTTTTTTCTTCAATATTACAAACATTTGTGTGTAATTAATTTAGAGCAATAATGTCTTCCATTGTAGATATGCAAGAATAGGGATGCTAAACCTCAGATATGGGAGGATGTGGCACCATTGAAGGGGTTAGTTCATATGTCATTGTAGCTTTTATTTCTATTTGCATGCAACGCAGTATTGAGAATCCTTTGCCATGCCCTTCTGAATAATATTGCATTATCTGATAGACTGTTTATATTGCAGAGCCTTCATTGTGAATCTTGGTGACATGCTGGAGCGCTGGAGCAACTGTATTTTTAAGTAAGAAATCTTTCCCACTTTTGAATATTTCTAATTTTGAATGAAGGCAGGCATAATTCTGAGGACATTGATTCGTGTGATTAGCTACTACTACTACTACTGCTACTACTACTGTTCTCTAAGGAAATACGAAAAAAAGTACTAAATTGGTATCCTATGTTTCTTTAGGCTGCTAGAATGAAAATTGTAAGCTTCAGTAGAAGCATAGACTGTATATGTACATATGTGATTTGTGATTAGTATTTTTTTGAATATGTGATTGGAACTTTCATCTTTTTCATTTAAATTTTGTAATCAAGAAATTACATTGTATTTATGCTCAGGTCCACACTGCACAGAGTTCTAGGAAATGGTCAAGAAAGATATTCTGTAAGCCCCAGCTTTTTTTACTTTTACCTTCTGTCATTTAAATTCATAGCAAAATCGGTATTAAATTGTTAAATACATAACATAATATATTTGACCTCCCTAAAGACCGACCTCATTATTTATTCATATATAACTTTGAATTTTTAAATTGAAGATGTTTGTACTCAATACTTATCTGGTCAAATATAAATAGTATTTTCAATATTTATCTTGTGGTGTTGTGGTTCTCTATTATCTTCTATCAGCATTGGAATTCATAATGCTGAGGACAATTATTGGTTACTGGTTACAGCCACCAGGATTGACTTCAGTCACTGTCGTTGATCTTTCCTTTTTTTTATTCATTGATAGCGATACCATGAGACATCACTATGTTATTATATTCCAAAATTTGGTCTCTTTCTTGATTATGCATTTCTGTATATCATATCAGTTTTAACTTGCAAAGCTTGGCAAAATCATGCAACATGCTCATCCCTGTGCTGTTTCCTTTTACAGATTGCATACTTCTTGGAGCCTAGTCATGATTGTCTAGTAGAGTGCTTGCCTACCTGCAAATCAGATAGTAATCCCCCCAAGTGAGTTAAACATGTCATCTAAATATTAGCAGCATAGTGTTTATGTTAGAAAGTTAATATCACATTCAGATTCCATTCTGAGGCTTGTTTGTTTAGTCATATGAATATTTATTTATAGATGAAAATAATAACAAAATATGGGCCAAGTAGAGTAAGTACTAAAACAGGCCATTTATAATATAAAGCAATGTGAATGAAATTGCCTAGTTGTTCACCCAAATTTTATGTAGACAACTCAATCAGAAGCAACCATAGTATTAAAATATGTGCTGTTTGTAGTGGCTCTTAACATCTTTGCATTTTCTCTTTTACCAGATTTCCTCCCATCTTATGTCAGGACTACCTGACTCAGCGGTACGAGGACACTCATGCTGATTTGAAAATTTACAAGAAACAGCAAGCTTGAGAGGTCAACCTTTGGAACTGAACAGTGTTTTTTCAGAAGAACACTCACTTATGCTGATTTGGATATTTACCATAAAAGATAACGTTAAGGATTTGGTCTTTTGGAGCTGAGTAGCCTGGAAATTTTGTACTGCATGTTGTTTTAGAGACAACAGCATCATATGTTAGACATGTTATTTAGATTTTGTTGGAATCACAAATTAGATTGTCCTGGGGAAAGGGGTGGGGAGTTAGCTATATATGGTTTGGTACTTATTGTTACACCTAAAACAAAAACATGAATGAAATCAACCGATGTATTTTATTTATTCAGCCCAATGCTGGGAATATGATATGAAGATGAAAATTAGCATCGCTTCTAGTCAATAAATATACTTTGCAACCAAAAGTTTATGTTTTAACTACCTTTATTAGTGTTTGTATTTCTCCAAATGTTTCACACAATGACATTCTTTTTATGCATCAATATCTTATGTGGTAGTGGTAGTACGAAAGTTTGATGTGTGGTGGTGATAAAATTGGAAATGATGTAGAAATTGTGTGGGGTTCCATTGAAAAAGGGGAAGAAAGTGTTTTTTTTTGTGTGGATGGAGTGATGAGGGGTGGTCCAGAAGCCAATTTGGTTTCTGTCAGACACATGCAGAAACATCCAGATCTTATGTGATTGTCCTCAGTTTCTTATCCTATTTGAATTTATTCATGGTCAGATACCTATTAATGAAGTATGCAAAGTTGTGGATAGAGAGAGAAAGAAATAGAATGGCCCTGTCAAGAGATTATGGAAAAGTTGGTGTCCAAAAATTGAGTCTTTTGCTTTAAAGAAAGCATTCTAATCCCAAAACAATGGGCCAAGCCATTAGATTAAATATTTAATACATAAAGCTAAAAATTAGTAGTAATTATATATTTTAATTATGACTTGGGTTGGATTTATACATGTAAATTATTAAAATTAAATAGAAAAGGGTTCTTGTGCATGTGAATATTGGTCACTGATAGAAATAGAATGTGGTGCCATTCTAATAGTAAGGTTTATTGAGCTAGCCATCAGCATGATATGAGAAGAAATTAAGATTCCATAATACAAAGCATTGTGTTTATTACAGCCAAAGCCAACAGTGATTAGCCCCATAATAAAAGCATAATTCACCAGTAGTTTTGGTGATTACATGATAAAAAGCATAAAACCACTCACATATGCCACCTACACATGTTTATTACAGCCAAATTTAACAATGATTCGCACCATAATTCACCTATAGTTTCGGTACACAGGGGTATACATGCAACTCTCAGCATACTTCACAAGATTCTGAGGACGAGGAAGACGTGTAGCCAAGCCTAAAAAAAAGTTGAACACAATTGTTAGTTTCAAAAGAATATCAAATGAGACAAATGGGTAATCTATAATGAATGAGAGTTGTGATAATGAGCACAAACCTAGCTCATATGCCTTGGCAGCAACATCTGCAGCTATGTTAGCTGAAATTGTTCTGATGTCAGAGAATGGTGGATAAATCAACCCCTTTTTGTAGTTCTCCTCAGTCACTAGTTTAGCCAAGGCTTCCGCTGTATATATAAAAATAATGTTGAGTGAGATGTTAAGTTGCATAGTGATGTCTAACATGAAAACTTTTATGAAAAAAAAATATATGAATAATGTTGAGAATTAATTTGTGAATTTTACAAGATCCAAAAAGCATTATTAAGATCTTAGCATTGCTAATCATGAGTTCATTCTTGTAAAACTAAATAAAAGAAAATGTGCAGTGGGAAGAAGCTTGAAAGTGACACAAAGAGGACAGAAAGAACAAAACATCATGTCTGTTGAAAGTATAAGTTTGTTGTGCACTTACATGCTGCCAGAAGCATATCATCATGTACTCGGATTGCTCCAGAGATTACCAACCCCAAACCAAAGCCAGGAAAAATGTAAGCATTGTTGGCCTGAATGGACAAGACAAGACTTAGCCATGATTCTGTGTTGTATAACCAAATAGAAGAATAACCGGTCATTAATATGAAGAGGATTGCAAAACCTGGCCTGAATAGTACACTTTGCCCTTGTATTCTATAGGATCAAATGGACTTCCACTAGCAAAGATTGCACGACCCTGTGTTTTGAAGACAAGCAAAGATAAGTTGTGGAAGTTACTATTGCAAATAAGGCATCATTTATTTGCATCAAATCAAAGAACTCTTTCAACCAGTTCAAGAAACAAATGTGATTCTCTTATTTTACCTCACTCCATTGGTAAGCTTCTTCGGCTGTACACTCAGCTTGTGATGTTGGATTGGAGAGAGCCATAACAAGAGGTTTCTGCAGAGAAGGCATGATAGAGATACAGTTTGTATCAAAGATTGTCTATCTAAAGAATCACACAAATTATCACATGCAAGAAAGGATTAGAGTTTACTTCATTGATAGAAGCCAAAGCCTCAATTACTTCCTTTGTAAATGTTTTTCCCACTCCTGATGATCCAACCAAAACTGTAGGCTTGATTACCTGAAGATGTAGACTGATTAAGGACAGATACACATCAAGAGATAACCTACTGCAAGTAATCAACAGACATATTTTGACACCTTAACAGCTTCTAAGAGACTGTCAACAGGCTCATGTTCATGAGCCCAAGGCTTCTTGAAATGTTGAAGTGAATCCTTTCTTGAACTAACAATCAAACCCTGAAAGAGAAAAAGGAAATGTATTGGAGAAACTTAAACTATTAAGACAAAAAGATAACATAAATTGAAATAAAACGTATGTTTTTTTTATAAAGCTTTTATGTTCAGCATCACTATGCAACTTGACATCTCAGTTATGTTGACACCTCGAGTAACAACAATCATCTGCCATCATAATAATAAAACATAATTTCATGGAAGCCTGAAATGTTTTTTTACTACCTTTGAGTCTACAAGCCATATCTTCTTGCGAGTCTCCTCTATAGGTATCTTTGTCTGCTCAAGAAATATATAGAAGAAAATCAGCAATTTGGATTGTGAAACCAAACAAACCAACTTGACCACTGCATAAACAATAAATAGCTATTCACCCGCTTTGACATCTCAAGAGCTATAAGTTCTGCAATTCCTGTTCCTGCCTGAAAACATTACAGAAGATAAATTGGACAGAATAACTTGCCAATTACAGACAACAGGTGATGGGAGAGACTGTGCATACATATGCCTCAAAACAAAACAAAAAAATGAAATAAAGGGGTATTTAAAAGTTTTCATAACTAAATACTATTTATTCTATTCAGCATCAGGGAAAGATGTATAAATATTATGTTAGAAATGGGTAAAAATACCTCTCCAGCACCAAGGAACAAGAATGTGTGGTCAGCCAAAGAGCCACCAATGAGCTTCAAGGCTGCCACAACCCCAGCAAGAACAACAGATGCAGTCCCCTGACACAACAATGCATTAATAATTAGAACATAAAAATCTTCAAGATGTAGATGTCATCCTTTATGTGACTTAGTACCTGAATATCATCATTGAAAACAAGATGAGTTGTACCATATTTTGCAAGCAACTCAAAAGCGTTGTGGTTTGCAAAATCTTCAAACTGCAGAACAACAATTTTAAATAGTCTGATAGTAAAATTGAATGAATTCAGAAATGTTAAGAATCATGCACAAAAATAGAAACCTGTATAAGAACTTTTTCTCCGTAGTTTTGCTTGACAGCAGTCATGAACTCATGCAGAAGTTCGGAATATTCCTAAGGAGAAAGCAGAAACCAAATCTATCAAGATTGATGCAAGTTAAGAAAATGATGCTCATAAAAGCCACATGCATCATTAAGTTAGTTATACAAACCTTCCCAGTGGCCCTCTTTTGTCTAAGCCCAATGTAGAACTCATCATTCAGTAGTTTCTCATTGTTTGTTCCCACATCAATGGTAATAGGCAAACACTAGCCACAAAACAAGAAAACATCACAATAGAACTCACGAGAGTGTTACTTTATTACTCACTTAATGAAGTTCTTAATGTTAAATGTTCAAAAAAGACATATGATGATATAAATCATATAATGAGAATGAAAGAAAATATGTAGAGTTCTTACTGCTGATGGACGAACTCCTCCTAATGCTGTGTACAAGGCCAATTTACCAACAGGAATTCCCATCCCCTAAACCACATTCAACATGATTATGTAAAGAGTAAATCATCTTCTGTCATAATATATCTATATATTTCTTCATAACTTGAGTGACAGTTTTTCATTGATTCCCTTGGGGAAATATTCAAAGTCAAATACCTGACATCCAAGATCCCCAAGTCCCAAAATTCGTTCACCATCAGTTACAACAATAACTTGAATACTCTTCTCAGGCCAGTTTTTCAAGACCTCAAGGATCTTCCCCCTGAAAAAGTTCAACAGCTCAATGACCCTGCATTAAAATGTAGCCCAAAATTTCATACAAGTACATGAATAAAGAAATGTGTACTTCTCTTTCAAACTTATGAAAAGACCCTGAGGACGCTTGAAGATGCTCCCATATTTCTGGCAAGCCTCACCAACAACAGGGGTATACACAATTGGGAGCAGTTCCTCAACATTGTCTACTAGAAGTTTGTAAAACAGCCTTTCATTCATCTCCTGTGTAACAGCAAAAACATGTTTCACCTTTCAATTTTCAGAACTAGAGAAATACTTTATTTTCATTTTCACTTTTCATGGATGAAAGAAAGAGCATTGGTATAAAATATTTGCAATAATGTGCCACTTCATGAACCAAATATTAAAGGGGACCTTAGTTAACATCATGAACAAGACAAAACTTAACCACAAACATGCTGCGTTGTGTTAACAGAAGATACGATGAGTAGAGAAACCTGCCTGAAGTTCCATCATAGCTATGTACTTTTGCAATGGCACCTGATACTGTCGAATATTGTTTATCAACTGTTTCTCCTGTAAACAGTAGTAGAGAGAAGTGAACATGTTAAGAAGTGGACTTTAAGCCTAACTCAACTTCATAAAACCGGTTTACTGGGACAAATATTATGGGTAGTCCGATAACAGGTGACACGAAAATGGTTATGATATCATATTAAGAAGTGGACTTTAAGCCTAACTCAACCTCATAAATCCGGCTTATAAGGTGAGGTTTGCATCCACTTATATACAATGAAATGTCCTCGTCTCTAGTCGATGGATCTCCAACAGAATACGAGAGAAGGGCCAAAAGGGAAACAAGTATAACAGAAAAAAATCATAGTTCATCCATTAATCAATGCAAACCTGAAGTTGCTGGGAGGTAATTGTAGGAGGTAATAGTCCACGCAAATAGTGTGCATCTCTCTCTTTCTCAGTGAAAGCAAGCCCCTTGTTATACTGTGGATCTCTAAGCAAAGAGTACCCACTGCAGCACAAAAACATATAGAAACTCAGACCACAATTTCAGCTAAAACAAAAATATCAAATATAATAATCACTACCATTCCTATCTTATATATGTTATATATACTGTCTGAATAATATTTTCATAGACACTTATAAAAGAAGAAAATAAGAACACAACATGAACTAAGTTTCTTTCACTAGCTAGAATCAACTTATGTACTTAACTTCTACACAAACTCACTCATCCAAATTCCTATATGTTATGTATGGAAGTTGTAAGTCTGGGTCAGAGCTTTGTTAAAGTCAGCAACTTCAATTTCTGCTAAAAGAGTTAAGTTTCTTTCACAAGCCAGAATCAACTTATGTAGCTAACTTCTACACAAGCTCAATCATCTAACTTGCTATATGTTATGTATGGAAGTTGAGTGGGAGGTATTTTTTATGAAAAACTTTCATGTATCTCATGCAACTTCACTCAGCTAGGCTGATACCTCAAGTAATAATAATCATCTGTCATTAGTATCATCATGTTAGGTATCACAGACAATCTTACAGACAATCTCACAGTCTAGTAAAGTGCATACAATTATTTGAAGCCATGAAGCTAAAAACACTGAAAGTGTGCAAACTAAGAAACATAGATTGAACAAGGTAGAGAGAGAGATTGACCTGGCAACTGAGAAATTCCATGGGGTGATAAGTTGGTCCTCAGTGGCATGATCCTCACCGTAGACATCTTCAACACCACCACTCACGGTTGATCTTGGACTCAGATCAAGCACTGACTCACCATCTCTCAGGGGCTTTAAAATGCTCTCCATTCAAACCACTGTGTCTCTGATATGATTGTGAACTGTGAAGTGCCAAAAACAATGTCAATGATCCACAACACCACAAACACTGCTTTTATGTATTGACATGATGACTTGCAATAGATTAAATAAAGGGAGTCAAGGAAGAAAAGTAAACAAGTGTGTGTGTCGTTTTCTATTCAGAAAGTGAACCATGTGAATGAATACACCACTTCTTCTTCATTGCATTAATAAAATAATAATTTTCACAGTGCTTTGAGTTGTTAGATTCAAGTGGAGCTATTTAAAATTAAAGGGGTTGTTATAGCAGAAGAAAAAGAAAATTCGAAAACATGCACTGTACTTTTGAATAGTACATGCTCCTGACTTATACAATACATGAAAAACATGAACTGATTATATGAAAAACATGTTTTATGAAAACATAACAATGGTGAAACAAACCACACACAACACAATACAATACAGATTCTGATGAATTCAAGGAGCAAATATATATTTCTCTGATTTTCTTTTCTGCTTCTTTAATCTTGCTTTTTTTGTTAATTTATTTTAATTGGTATAATAAAATTTTAATTTTAATTATTAATATATTTAAGATACCGACACAATAATTTTATTTAAGGTAGGGTGATGTCTGGTGAAGGGGAAAAAGATGAAAATATCTGTCAAAAAAACAAAAGAGAGAAAGAAGACAAAACAGAAGGGGTTGCACTCATGTCTGCTCACAATAATCAGAATATCTTTCAAGAACTATGAAGCAATTTGATGGAAAAAATGAATTAGAAATAGAATAATGATGTGGAATATACTGTTATTTGAATATTTTATAAAGAAAAGAAAGCTTCAAAGTATCATTTTTCTTATTTTTATTTTATCCTACATATTCAATCGAAAATAAAAAGACTTGGACTTTTGGTACAACTGATATAACTTATATTAATCCAAATATAATTAGAAGAAAAAGTACATGAAGCACAGGACTTGATTATTATTTTAAATAAACCATTAGAAATTAATTAATCTTCCAATAAAAAAAATATTTATAGAATTCACATTGAATAAATATTTTTATACCAACAAATACAAGAATGAAAAAAAGAACTTATTCACTAGTTATACTAAAATAAGATGCTTTTTTAATATTATCTCCTAAGTTTATCCGTCCAAATGAGTTTTATTTTGTATTAAATTGTTATAATTTACACTTTTTTTTTAGAAACAAAAGAATTATTTTATTAAATGAATTATGACTTATTGTAGATCTGAGTCATGAGTGAGTGACCTTATCTTAACGGGTAAAAAGACAAACAATAATGATGGAGGTTGTCCCACCATTGCATTCACTATAAATTTTTCTTTCTTCTTTTTTCATTCTCTTAAGAAAATACCAATAACTCCATAAAAATTTAACTATTACAGAAAATTAATAAATATAATTTAGTTGAAGAAGATTTTAGAAAATAGTCGAACTTTGCGAGAAAAAAAAAACATTTATATGGTATTTTTTTAATTGTTGAAAATATTCATAAAATGTTATATAAAAGTAAGACCAAAATTGTCTTGTCAATAAATAATTAATTTTTTTTCTAATAAAAAAACTTTTATGGACCAAAGTAAAGTACTTTTGAAAAGTAATTACAAAATATAAAATATATATATAATGTATGAATACTAAAAAGTTAATGGATTTGTGGAAATGAATTGTGTTTGGATCAGGACACATGAAATTTATAATTATAGACTTCTTGATGTTACGGCAGTGATGGTTATATATTTTAAATTTAGATATTTGGAAAGTTACTTTTGTGTTTTATTTAAATTTTTGGATCGTTATATTTAGAAGTGAATTATGAGTTCAAAAGTGAGAATTGAAATCCAAAACTCATTTATCTATGTTTGTTTACAGAACCTGATATCCGAAAAGTCATTTATATTGTTTATGTAAATTTCTGGATGCCAAATCCATAAATAACATATTAATTTTGAATTTACATATTTAAAATTTTATGACTTGAAATATGAATATTTAAAAGACAAAATATTTTAAATTATTAAAGGAAAAAAAAACCTTTCACGTACCCTATAACCAAAAAAAGTAGGTGTAGTAAGTTCAAGATCGAATGTGAACAAAAAATCAATTTTTCGAAAATGAAACGTCATGGCTTTTCTTCTTATATCTCCTTTTTGTGATTTGTTTATAGACGTGTCTCCTTACCTGGGTGCACACAATATATGAAAGTACTTGTGTGAATTTTTTTGGAATTTTTCAACGCAACACGGACTCAGAATAAAATTGCAGAAAATAGGGTGATATTTCACAAGTCTTGGAAGAGGAGCCTTACAAAATTTCTGAAAAATTCTCCAGAAATAGTTTTTTGTTGAAATTCCACGTAAGAATCTCGAATGAATTTGGGAAAAAAGCGACCAATTTCAAGTCAAACGGATGAGTATTCATCTAAAAAATCAAACAGTTTCACACACAAACAAACCTTCCTTTAAGCCCTGGCAATGATGAATAAAAAAATTATTGCAAATCTTGTGGGACGAATTTGAGGCTTAAATCTCATCCAAAACTCAATAAACACAATGACGAATATCTGGTAAAAATTTCAGACCAAAAGATCCAAGGAACAAGGCGAAGTAAGTCATAGATCGAAAGTTTATAAAATCGGTTTTCAGAACACAAACGTCCTTATTTTTCCTCCCCATATCTCCTATTTGTGAATTGTTTATGGACGTGCCTCCTTACCTGCTTGCAAAAAACAAATGAAAGTACTTGTGTGATTTTTTTCGGAATTTTTCAATGCAATACGGATCCAAAATAAATTTACAGAAAGTAGAGCGAAATTTCACAAGTTTTGGTAAAGGATAGCCTTGGTTTGGAGAAAATTTCTTAAAAAATATCCCGAAATAGTTTTTTCCTGAAATTTCAGGTAAGATTCTCAACTGAATTTGGGAAAAATGAGACAAGGTTCACGTCAAACGGATGAGTATTCACCCACGAAAAAAATCAAACAGTTTCGCACACAAACGAACATTCCTATCAGCCCTGGCAGTGATGAATAAAAAATTTATTGCCAATCTTGTGAGAAGAATCTGAGGATGAAATCTAAGCCAAAACTCAGTAGACACAGTGACGAACGTCTGGTAAAAATTTCAGATCAAAATACCCAAGGCGTAAGGCGTAGTAAGTCCCAGACCGAGAGTGAACAAAACTACTTTTCCGAAAACGAAACGTCCTGGCTTTCCTAACCCGTATCTTCCTTCTTTGATTTGTTTATGGACGTGCCTCCGTAACTGGGTGCAAACAACATATGAAGGTACTTGTGTGAATTTTTTCAGCGCAATACAGACCCAGAATAAAATTTCAGAAAGTAGAGCGAAAATTCGCAAGTTTTTGTAGAGGATAACCTTGGTTTGCACAAAATTTCTGAAAAATTCTCCCAAATATGTTTTTTTCCTGAAATTCCACGTAAGAATCTCCACTGAATTTGAGACAAAACGCGACAAATTTCACACCAAAATATCCAAGGAGTGAGGCGTAGTAATTCCCAGACCGAGAGTGAACAAAACTGGTTTTCCGAAAACGAAACGTCCTGGCTTTTCTAACCCGTATCTTCCTTTTGGTGCTTGTTTTATGGACGTGCCTCTTACCTGGGTGAAAACAACATATGAAGGTACTTGTGTAAACTTTTTCAGCGCAATACGGACCCAGAATAAAATTCGAGAAAGTAGGGCGAAATTTCACAAGTTTTGGTAGAGGATAGCCTTGGTTTGCATAAAATTTCTGAAAAATTCTACCGAAATAGTTTTTACCTGAAATTCCACGTAAGAATCTCCACTGAATTTGGGACAAAACGCGACAAATTTCTGGTGTAACGGATGAGTATTCACCCACAAAAATAATCAAACAGTTTCACACACAAACAAACTTCCTTTCAGCCCTGGCAGTAATGAATAAAAAATTTATTTCCAATCTTGTGGAACGAATCTGGGGCTCAAATCTCAGCCAAAACTCAGTAGACACAGTGAAGAACGTCTAGTAAAAAGTTCAGACCAAAATCCCAAGGACTAAGGCGCAGTAAGTCCCAGACCGAGAGTGAACAAATATTGTTTTCTGAAAACGAAACGTCCTGGCTTTTGTAACCCGTATCTTCCTTTTGTGATTTGTTTATGGACGTGCCTCCTTACTTGGGTTCAAACAACATATGAAGGTACTTGTGTGAATTTTATCAGTGCAATACAGACCCAGAATAAAATTTTAGAAAATAGGACGAAAATTCACAAGTTTTGGTAGAGGATAGCCTTGGTTTGCACAAAATTTCTGAAAAATTCCCCCGAAATAATTTTTTCTTGAAATTCCACGTAAGAATCTCCACTGAATATGGGACAAAACGCGACAAATTTCAGGTCAAACGGATAAGTATTCACGCACGAAACAAATCAAACAGTTTCACACACAAACGAACCTTACTTTCATCCCTGGCAGTGATGAATACAAAATTTATTGACAATCTTGTGGGTCAAATCTGGGGCTCAAATCTCAGCCAAAATTCAGTAGACACAGTGAAAAACGTCTAGTAAAAAGTTCAGACCAAAATCCGAAGGATTAAGGCGCAGTAAGTCCCAGACCGAGAGTGAACAAAACTAGTTTTCCGAAAACGAAACGTCCTGGCTTTTCTAACCCGTTTCTTCCTTTTGTGCTTGTTTTATGGACATGCCTCCTTACCTGGGTGCAAACAACATATGAAGGTAGTTGTGTGAATTTTTTCAGCGCAATGCGGACCTATAATAAAATTTGAGAAAGTAGAGCGAAAATTCACAAGTTTTGGTAGAGGATAGCCTTGGTTTGCACAAAATTTCTGAAATATTCTCCCGAAATAGTTTTTTCCTGAAATTCCACGTAAGAATCTCCACTGAATTTGGGACAAAACGCGACAAATTTCAGGTCAAACGGATAAGTATTCACGCACGAAACAAATCAAACAGTTTCACACAGAAACGAACCTTCCTTTCAGCCCTGGCAGTGATGAATAAAAAATTTATTGATAATCTTGTGGGACGAATGTGGGGCTCAAATCTTAGCCAAAACTTAGTAGACACAGTGACGAACGTTTGCTAAAATTATCAGACCAGAATATCCAAGGAGTGAGGCGTAGTAATTCCCAGATCGAGAGTGAACAAAACTTGTTTTCCGAAAAAGAAATGTCCTGGCTTTCCAAACCCGTATCTTCTTTATTGATTTGTTTATGGACGTGCCTCCTTACCTGGGAGAAAACAACCTATGAAGGTACTTGTGTGAATTTTTTCAGCGCAATACGGACCCAGAATAAAATTTGAGAAAGTATGGCGAAATTTCACAAGTTTTGGTAAAGGATAGCCTTGGTTTGCATAAAATTTCTGAAAAATCCTCCCGAAGTAGTTTTTTCCTGAAATTCCACGTAAGTATCTCCACAGAATTTGGGACAAAACCCGACAAATTTCAGGTCAAACGGATGAGTATTCACCCACGAAAAAAACAAACAGTTCCACACACAAACGAACCTTCCTTTCATCCCTGGCAGTGATGAATAAAAAATTTATTGCCATTCTTGTGGGACGAATCTGAGGCTCAAATCTCAGCCAAAACTCAGTAGACACAGTGACGAACGTATGGTAAAAATTTCAGACCAAAATAACCAAGGAGTAAGATGTAGTAAGTCCCAGACCGAGAGTGAACAAAACTGGTTTTTCGTAAACGAAACGTCCTGGCTTTTCTAACCCGTATCTTCCTTCTGTGATTTGTTTATGGACGTGCCTCCTTACCTGGTTCAAGCAACATATGAAGGTACTTGTGTGAATTATTTCAGCGCAATACGGACTCAGAATAAAATTTCAGAAAGTAGTGCGAAATTTCACAAGTTTTGGTAGAGGATAGCCTTGGTTTGCACAAAATTTCTGAAAAATTCTCCCAATATAGTTTTTTTTTCCTGAAATTCCACGTAAGAATCTCCACTGAATTTGGCAGAAAACGCGACAAATTTCAGGTGTAACGGATGAGTAAAGTAAAGTACTTTTGAAATTTCTGGATGCCAAATTCATAAATAACATATTAATTCTGAATATACATATTCAAAATTTTATGACTTAGAAATATGAATATTTAAAAGATAAAATATTTTAAATTATTAAAGGAAAAAAAAACCTTTCACGTATCCTATAATAAAAAAAAGTAGGCGTAGTAAGTCCAAGATAGAATGTGAACAAAATCAATTTTTCGAAAATGAAACGTCATGGTTTTTCTTCTTATATCCCCTTTTTGTGATTTGTTTATAGACGTGCCTCCTTACCTGGGTGCAAACAATATATGAAAGTACTTGTGTGAATTTTCTCGGAATTTTTCAACGCAACACGGACTCAGAATAAAATTGCAGAAAATAGGGTGATATTTCACAAGTCTTGGAAGAGGAGCCTTACAAAATTTCTGAAAAATTCTCAAGAAATAGTTTTTTATTGAAATTCCACGTAAGAATCTCGAATGAATTTGGGAAAAAAGCGACCAATTTCAAGTCAAACGGATGAGTATTCATCTAAAAAAATCAAACAGTTTCACACACAAACAAACCTTCCTTTAAGCCCTGGCAATGATGAATAAAAAAATTATTGCAAATCTTGTGGGACGAATTTGAGGCTTAAATCTCATCCAAAACTCAATAAACACAATGACGAATATCTGGTAAAAATTTCAGACCAAAAGATCCAAGGAACAAGGCGAAGTAAGTCACAGATCGAAAGTTTATAAAATCGGTTTTCAGAACACAAACGTCCTTATTTTTCCTCCCCATATCTCCTATTTGTCAATTGTTTATGGACGTGCCTCCTTACCTGCTTGCAAAAAACAAATGAAAGTACTTGTGTTATTTTTTTCGGAATTTTTCAATGCAATACGGATCCAAAATAAATTTACAGAAAGTAGAGCGAAATTTCACAAGTTTTGGTAAAGGATAGTCTTGGTTTGGACAAAAATTCTTAAAAAATCTCCAGAAATATTTTTTTCCTGAAATTCCAGGTAAGATTCTCAACTGAATTTGGGAAAAATGAGACAAGGTTCACGTCAAACGGATGAGTATTCACCCACGAAAAAAATTAAACAGTTTCACACACAAACGAACCTTCCTTTCAGCCCTGGCAGTGATGAATAAAAAATTTATTGCCAATCTTGTGGGACGAATCTGGGGCTGAAATCTAAGCCAAAACTCAGTAGATATAATGACGAACGTCTGATAAAAATTTCAGACCAAAATACCTAAGGAGTAAGGCGTAGTAAGTCCTAGACCGAGAGTGAACAAAACTGGTTTTCCGAAAACGAAACGTCTTGGCTTTTCTAACCCGTATCTTCCTTCTGTGATTTGTTTATGGACGTGCCTCCTTACCTGGTTGCAAGCAACATATGAAGGTACTTGTGTGAATTTTTGCAGCGCAATACGGACCCAGAATAAAATTTCAGAAAGTAGTGCAAAATTTCACAAGGTTTGGTAGATGATAGCCTTGGTTTGCACAAAATTTTTGAAAAATTCTCCCGAAATAGTTTTTTTTCCTGAAATTCCACGTAAGAATCTCCACTGAATTGGGAAAAAAACGCGAAAAATTTCAGGTGAAACGGATAAGTATTCACCCACGAAAATAATCAAACAGTTTCACACACAAACAAACTTCCTTTCAGCCCTGGCAGTAATGAATAAAAAATTTATTTCCAATCTTGTGGAACGAATCTGGGGCTCAAATCTCAGTCAAAACTCAATAGACACAGTAACGAACGTCTAGTAAAAAGTTCAGATCAAAATACCCAAGGACTAAGTCCCAGTAAGTCCCAGACCGAGAGTGAACAAAACTGGTTTTCCGAAAACGAAACGTCCTGGCTTTTCTACCCCGTATCTTCTTTCTGTGATCTGTTTATGGACGTGCCTCCTTACCTGGGTGCAAACAACATATGAAGGTACTTGTGTGAATTTTTTCGGCGCAATACGGACCCGGAATAAAATTTCAGAAAGTAGGGCGAAATTTCACAAGTTTTGGTAGATGATAGCATTGGTTTGCACAAAATTTCTAAAAAATCCCCCCGAAATGGTTTTTTCCTGAAATTCCACGTAAGAATCTCCACTGAATTTGGGACAAAACGCGACAAATTTCAGGTCAAATGGATGAGTATTCACCCACGAAAAAAAAACAAACAGTTTCACACACAAACGAACCTTCCTTTCGGCCCTGCCAGTGATGAATAAAAAATTTATTGCCAATCTTGTGGGACGAATCTTGGGCTCAAATCTCAGCCATAACTCGGTTGACACAGTGACGAACGTCTGGTAAAAATTTCAGACCAAAATACCCGAAGGAGTAAGGCGTAGTAAGTCGCAGACCGAGAGTGAACAAAACTGGTTTTCCGAGAACGAAACGCCCTGGCTTTTCTACCCCGTATCTTCTCTCTGTGATTTCTTTATAGACGTGCCTCCTCACCTGGGTGCAAACAACATATGAAGGTACTTGTGTGAATTTTTTCGGCGCAATACGGACCCGAAATAAAATTTCAGAAAGTAGGGCGAAATTTCACAAGTTTAGGTAGAGGATAGCCTTGGTTTGCACAAAAATTCTAAAAATCCTCCCGAAATAGTTTTTTCCTGAAATTCCACTTCAGAATCTCCACTGAATTTGGGACAAAACGCGACAAATTTCAGGTCAAACGGATGAGTATTCACCCACGAAAAAAATCAAACAGTTTCACACACAAATGAACCTTCCTTTCGGCCCTGGCAGTGATGAATAAAAATTTTATTGTCAATCTTGTGGGACGAATCTGGAGCTCAAATCTCAGTCAAAACTCGGCTGACAAAGTGACGAACGTCTGCTAAAAATTTCAGACCAAAATACCCGAAGGAGTAAGGCGTAGTAAGTCTCAGACCGAGAGTGAACAAAACTGGTTTTCCGAGAACGAAACGTCCTGGCTTTTCTACCCCGTATCTTCTTTCTGTGATTTGTTCATGGACGTGCCTCTTCACCTTGGTGGAAACAACATATGAAGGTACTTGTGTGAATTTTTTCGGCGCAATACGAATCCGGAATAAAATTTGAGAAAGTAGGGCAAAATTTCACAAGTTTTGGTAGAGGATAGCTTTGGTTTGAACAAAATTTCTGAAAAATCCTCCCGAAATAGTTTTTTCCTGAAATTCCACGTAGGAATCATCACTGAATTTGGGACAAAACGCAACAAATTTCAGGTCAAACGGATGAGTATACACCCACGAAAAAAATCAAATAGTTTCACACACAAACGAACCTTCCTTCTGGCCCTGGCAGTGATGAATAAAAAATTTATTGCCAATCGTGTGGGAAGAATCTGGGCCTCAAATCTCAGCCAAAACTTGGCTGACACAGTGACAAACGTGTGGTAAAAATTTCAGACCAAAATACCCAAGGAGTAAGGCGTAGTAAGTCCCAGACCGAGAGTGAACAAAACTGGTTTTTGGAGAACGAAACGTCCCGGCTTTTCTACCCCGTATCTTCTTTCTGTGATTTGTTTATTAACGTTCCTCCTTACCGGGGTGCAAACAACATATGAAGGTACTTGTGTGAATTTTTTCGGCGCAATACGGAACCGGAAGAAATTTTCAGAAAGTAGGGAGAAATTTCACAAGTTTTGGTAGAGGATAACCTTGGTTTGCACAAAATTTCTGAAAAATCCTCCCGAAATAGTTTTTTCCTGAAATTCCTCGTAAGAATCTCCACTGAATTTGGGACAAAACGCGACAAATTTCAGGTAAAACGGATGAGTATTCACCCACGAAAAAAATCAAACAGTTTCACACACAAACAAACCTTCCTTTCGGTCCTGGCAGTGATGAATAAGAAATTTATTGCCAATCTTGTGGGACGAATCTGGGGCTCAAATCTCAGCCAAAACTCGGCTGACACAGTGACGAACGTCTGGTAAAAATTTCAGACCAAAATACCCAAGGAGTAAGGCTTAGTAAGTCCCAGACCGAGAGTGAACAAAACTGGTTTTCTGAGAACGAAACGTCCTGGCTTTTCTACCCCGTATCTTCTTTCTGTGATCTATTTATGGACGTGCGCCCTTACCTGGGTGCAACCAACATATGAAGGTACTTGTGTGAATTTTTTCGGCGCAATACGGACCCGGAATAAAATTTCAAAAAGTAGGGCGAAATTTCACAAGTTTTGGTAGAGGATAGCCTTGGTTTGCACAAAAACTCTGAAAAATCCTCCCGAAATAGTTTTTTCCTGAAATTCCACGTAAGAATCTCCACTGACTTTGGGACAAAACGCGACAAATTTCAGGTCAAACGGATGAGTATTCACCCACGAAAAAAATCAAACAGTTTCACACACAAACGAACCTTCCTTTCGGCCCTGGCAGTGATGAATAAAAAATTTATTTCCAATCTTGTGGGACGAATCTGGACCTCAAATCTCAGCAAAAACTCGGCTGACACAGTGACGAACGTCTGGTAAAAATTTCAAACCAAAATACCCGAAGGAGTAAGGCGTAGTAAGTCTCAGACCGAGAGTGAACAAAACTGGTTTTCCGAGAACGAAACGTCCTTGCTTTTCTACCCCGTATCTTATTTTTGTGATGTGTTTATGGACGTGCCTCCTTACCTGGGTGCAAACAACATATGAAGGTACTTGTGTGAATTTTTTCGGCGCAATACGGACCCGGAATAAAATTTCAGAAAGTAGGGCGAAATTTCACAAGTTTTGGTAGAGAATAGCCTTGATTTGGACAAAATTTCTGAAAAATCTTCCCGAAATAGTTTTTTCCTGAAATTCCACGTAAGAATCTCCACTGAATTTGGGACAAAACGCGACAAATTTCAGGTCAAACGGATGAGTATTCACCCACGAAAAAAATCAAACAGTTTCACACACAAACGAACCTTCCTTTCGGCCCTGGCAGTGATGAATAAAAAATTTATTGCCAATCTTGTGGACGAATCTGGGGCTCAAATCTCAGCCAAAACTCGGCTGACACAGTGACGAACGTCTGGTAAAAATTTCAGACCAAAATACCCGAAGGAGCAAGGCGTAATAAGTCCCAGACAAAGAGTGAACAAAACTGGTTTTCCGAGAACGAAACGTCCTGGCTTTTCTACCCCCTATCTTCTTTCTGTGATCTGTTTATGGACGTGCCTCCTTACCTGAGTGCAAACAACATATGAAGGTACTTGTGTGAATTTTTTCGGTGCAATACGGAAACGGAGTAATATTTCAGAAAGTAGTGCGAAATTTCACAAGTTTTGGTAGTGGATAGGCTTGGTTTGCACAAAATTTCTGAAAAATCCTCCCGAAATATTTTTTTCCTGAAATTCCACGTAAGAATCTCCACTGAATTTGGGACAAAACGCGACATATTTCAGGTCAAACAGATGAGTATTCACGCACGAAAAAAATCAAACAGTTTCACACACAAACGAACCTTCCTTTCGGCCCTGGCAGTTATGAATAAAAAATTTATTGCCAATCTTGTGGGACGAATCTGCGGCACAAATCTCAGCCAAAACATGGATGACACAGTGACGAACGTCTGGTAAAAATTTCAGACCAAAATACCCGAAGGAGTAAGGCGTAGTAAGTCCCAGACCGAGAGTGAACAAAACTGGTTTTCCGAGAACGAAACGTCCTGGCTTTTCTACCCCGTATCTTCTTTCTGTGATCTGTTTATGGACGTGCCTCCTTACCTGGGTGCAAAAACAATATGAAGGTACTTGTGTGAATTTTTTCGGGGCAATACGTACCCGGAATAAAATTTCAGAAAGTAGGGCGAAATTTCACAAGTTTTGGTAGTGGATAGGCTCGGTTTGCACAAAATTTCTGAAAAATCCTCCCGAAATAGTTTTTTCCTGAAATTCCACGTAAGAATCTCCACTGAATTTGGGACAAAACGCGACATATTTCAGGTCAAACAGATGAGTATTCACGCACGAAAAAAATCAAACAGTTTCACACACAAACGAACCTTCCTTTCGGCCCTGGCAGTGATGAATAAAAAAATTATTGCCAATCTTGTGGGACGAATCTGGGGCTCAAATCTCAGCCAAAACACGGCTGACACAGTGACGAACGTCTGGTAAAATTTCAGACCAAAATACCCGAAGGAGTAAGGTGTAGTAAGTCCCAGACCGAGAGTGAACAAAACTGGTTTTCCGAGAACGAAACGTCCTGGTTTTCTACCCCGTATCTTCTTTCTGTGATCTGTTTATGGACGTGCCTCCTTACCTGGGTGCAAACAAAATATGAAGGTACTTTTGTGAATTTTTTTCGGCGCAATACGGACACGGAATAAAATTTCAGAAAGTAGGGCGGAATTTCACAAGTTTTGGTAGAGGATAGTCTTGGTTTACACAAAATTTCTGAAAAATCCTCCCGAAATAGTTTTTTCCTGAAATTCCACGTAAGAATCTCCACTTAATTTGGGACAAAACGCGACAAATTTCAGGTCAAACGGATGAGTATTCACCCACGAAAAAAGTCAAACAGTCTCACACACAAACGAACCTTCCTTTCGGTCCTAGCAGTGATGAATAAAAAATTGATTTCCAATCTTGTGGGACGAATCTGGGGCTCAAATCTCAACCAAAACTCGGCTGACACAGTGACGAACGTCTGGTAAAAATTTCAGACCAAAATACCCAAGGAGTAAGGCGTAGTAAGTCCCAGAGCGAGAGTGAAAAAACTGGTTTTCCGAGAACGAAACGTCTTTGCTTTTCTACCCTGTATCTTTTTTCTGTGATTTGTTTATGGATGTGTCTCCTTACCTGGGTGCAAACAACATATGAAGGTACTTGTGTGAATTTTTTCGGCGCAATACGAACCCGGAATAAAATTTGTGACAGTATGGCGAAATTTCACAAGTTATGGTAGAGGATAGCCTTGGTTTGCACACAATTTCTGAAAAATCCTCCCGAAATTGTTTTTTTCCTGAAATTTTACGTAAGAATCTCCACTGAATTTGGGACAAAACGCGACAAATTCCAGGTCAAACGGATGAGTATTCACCCAAGAAAAAAAATCAGACAGTTTCACACACAAACGAACCTTCTTCTCGGCTCTGGCAGTGATGAATAAAAAATTGATTGCCAATCTTGTGGGACGAATCTGGGGCTCAAATCTCAGCCAAAACTCGGCTGACACAATGACGAACGTCTGGTAAAAATTTCAGACCAAAATACCCAAGGAGTAAGGCGTAGTAAGTCCCTGACCGAGAGTGAACAAAATTTGTTTTCCTAAAACGAAACGTTCTGGCTTTTCTACCCCGTATCTTCTTTCTGTGATTTGTTTACGGACGTGCCTCCTTACCTGGGTGTAAAGAACATATGAAGGTACTTGTATGAATTTTTTCGGCGCAATACGAACCCGGAATAAAATTTCAGAAAGTAGGGCGAAATTTGACAAATTTTGGTAGACGATAGACATGGTTTGCACAAAATTTCTAAAAAATCCTCCCGAAATATTTTTTTCTTGAAATTCCACGTAAGAATCTCCACTGAATTTGGAACTAAACTCGACAAATTTCAGGTCAAACGGATGAGTATTCACCCGCGAAAAAAATCAAACCGTTTCACGCACAAACGAACCTTCCTCTCGGCCCTGGCAGTGATGAATAAAAAATTTATTGCTAATCTTGTGGCACGATTCTGAGGCTCAAATCTCTGCCAAAACTCGACTAACACAGTGACGAACGTCTGGTAAAAATTTTAGACCAAAATACCCAAGGACTAAGGCGTAGTAAGTCCCAGACCGAGAGTGAACAAAACTAGTTTTCCGACAATGAAACGTCCTGGGTTTTCTATCCCGTATCTTCTTTCTGTGATTTGTTTACGGACGTGCCTCCTTACCTGGGTGCAAAGAACATATGAAGGTACTTGTATGAATTTTTTCGGCGCAATACGAACCCGGAATAAAATTTCAGAAAGTAGGGCGAAATTTGACAAATTTTGGTAGACGATAGACATGGTTTGCACAAAATTTCTAAAAAATCCTCCCGAAATATTTTTTTTCTTGAAATTCCACCTAAGAATCTCCACTGAATTTGGAACTAAACTCGACAAATTTCAGGTTAAACGGATGAGTATTCACCCACGAAAAAAATCAAACCGTTTCACGCACAAATGAACCTTCCTCTCGGCCCTGGCAGTGATGAATAAAAAATTTATTGCTAATCTTGTGGCACGAATCTGGGGCTCAAATCTCTGCCAAAACTCGACTAACACAGTGACGAACGTCTAGTAAAAATTTCAGACCAAAATACCCAAGGAGTAAGGCGTAGTAAGTCCCAGACCGAGAGTGAACAAAACTAGTTTTCCGAAAATGAAACGTCCTGGGTTTTCTACCCTGTATCTTCTTTCTGTGATTTGTTTACGGACGTGCCTCCTTACCTGGGTGCAAACAACATATGAAGGTACTTGTATGAATTTTTCTGGCGCAATACGGACCCGGAATAAAATTTCAGAAAGTAGGGCGAAATTTCACAAGTTTTGGTAGAGGATATAGCCTTGATTTGCACAAAATTTCTGAAAAATCCTCCCGAAATAGTTTTTTCCTGAAATTCCACGTAAGAATCTCCACTGAATTTGGGACAAAACGCAACAAATTTCAGGTCAAACGGATGAGTAATCACCCACGAAAAAAATCAAACAGTTTCACACACAAACGAACCTTCCTCTCGACCCTCGTAGTGATGAATAAAAAATTGATTGTCAATCTTTTGGGACGAATCTGGGGCTCAAATCTCAGCCAAAACTTGGCTGACACAGTGACGAACGTTTGGTAAAAATTTCAGACCAAAATACCCGAAGGAGTAAGGCGTAGTAAGTCCCAGACCGAGAGTGAACAAAACTGGTTTTCCGAGAACGAAACGTCCTGGCTTTTCTACCCCGTATCTTCTTTCTGTGATCTGTTTATGGACGTGCCTCCTTACCTGGGTGCTAACAACATATGAAGGTACTTGTGTGAATTTTTTCGGCGCAATACGGACCCGAAATAAAATTTCAGAAAGTAGGGCGAAATTTCACAAGTTTTGGTAGAGGATAGCCTTGGTTTGCACAAAATTTCTGAAAAATCCTCCCGAAATAGTTTTTTTCCTGAAATTCCACGTAAGAATCTCCACTGAATTTGGAACAAAATGCGGTAAGTTTCACATCAAATGGATGAGTATTCACCTAGGAAAAAATCCAAACAGTTTCAAACAAAAATGAATCTTCCTATAAACCTTGTCAATGATGAATAAAAAACTTATTTCAAATCTTGTGGGCTGAATGTTGGGCTCAAATCTCAGTCAAAACTTAACGCACACAATGATGAATGTCTAGTAAAAGTTTCAGACCAAAAGACTCAAGGAATAAAACGTAGTAAGTCCCAGATCGAGGGTGAACAAAACCGATTTTCTGAAATCAAAACACCCTGGATTTTATTCCCTATACCTCCTTTTTATGATTTTTTTATGGACGTGTCTGCTTAGTTAGGTGCAAACAACGTACGAAAGTGCTTCTGTGATTTTTTTTTTAATTTTTTAACATAAGACGGAGCCAAAATAAAATTGCAGAAAGTATGGCGAAAAGTCACAAATTTTCGTAGAGGCATTGGTTTTGCACAAATTTTCTGAAAAATTCTCCTCAAATAATTTTTTGTCAAAATCCCACGTAAGAATCTCTACTTAATTTGGGACAAAACGCGACAGATTTCACGTTAAACGGATGAGTATTCACCTAGGAAATTAGCCAAACAATTTCACACACAAACGAACCTTCCTTTCAACTCTGGCAGTGATGAATAAGAATTTTATTTCAAATCTTGTGGGCTGAATTTGGGGCTCAACTCTGAGTCAAAACTCAACACACACAATGACGAATTTCCGGTGAAATTTCCAGATTAAAAGACCTAAGGAAAAAGGCGTAGTAAGTCCCAGACCGAGGGTGAACAAAATCAATTTTTTGAAATCAAAACGTCTTTGATATTCTTCCTTGTATGTGATTTGTTTATGTACGTGCCTCTTTAGCTTGTTGCAAACAACATATGAAATTACTGTGATTTTTTTCGAAATTTTTGAACGTAACACGAAACCAGAATAAAATTGCAGAAAGTAGGGCAAAATTTTATAAATTTTCGTAGAGGCCTTGGTTTTGCCCAAATTTTCTGAAAAATTCTCTTGAAATACTTTTTTGTCGAAATCCCACTTAAGAATCTCGAATGAATTTTGGACAAAACGCGACAGATTTCACATTAAAATGGATGAGTATTCATCTAGAAAAAAAAAACCAAACAGTTTCATACACACAAGAATCTTCCTTCCAACCCTGACAATGATAGAATAAAAAATTTATTACAAATCTTATTCGCTGAATTTGGGACTCAAATCTCAACCAAAACTCAACACACAGAATGATGAATGTCTATCTCTTTTGGGAAAGAGATATGTTTATGAACGTGTGTTATTAGCTGAATTAGCTGAATGCAAAGAACTTGTGTGAATTTTTTTCGTACTTTTTAATACAATTCGGACCGAATATAACAAAAAAGTATAATGAAATTTCACCCGTAGTTTGTGTAGAATTTCTGAACAAATTTCACCAGTTTATCCAAAAAACGTAACATCAAGCATAGGCTCAGAGTTGGAAACTGACACTTTGAATGGGTACTAAGAGAAAAGCAAGATTGATGTGAATGAAAGAAGAAAGTTGTCGGAAATTATTCCGATGGTGGTGGGTTCTGATAATGGTTGGAATAAACATGAGGAATGATTCCCTAAGAGAGAAATATATCTGTACATTTGATGAGGTGGCAAAACATATCTGAGCATAAGACTTCTACAATATCAGGAGCAAGGAACTGGATCAATGGAAAACAGAAGGTGGTCCAAAAAGAAAGGATGACACTGATTTCAACCATTTCCCTAAAGTTGCATTAAAAAGGCTTCCTTCAAAGAATGGCACCACCAACCAGAACCATGATGAGTTTAGGGTTCTTCCTGCTATTTCAATCATCAACATAAAGAAATCAATAAACAGGGGCAACAGAGATGAGTTAAATACAACAATAGTAACAATAGTAGGAATCACAGAGGCACAATAGTAATAATAGCATGGGAATTGTTATACACCATATTCGTACTGTATTTTAATGCTTTATTTGAAATGAAAAAAAAATGTTGTTGATGGTGTTGTTCATGGTGAATGAGAAGAGGTTGCAAGAAAGGTCCTGAAATGGCAGTGAGGGGAAATGGAATGGAGCAGCAACCTCGCCGTGGGCTCCTGCTTGATGACGGCGCCCTCCTTCTCGACTAACACAGCGCCGACAATCTCATCATAGGCGCCGCCGCCGCCGACAATGAAGGCGACCAGGGCGGCCTGGAGCGGTCCCAAGCTGGGGTTATAAGCAGCGGACTCAATGTAAGAGCCTTTATAGACGGTGCCCTTGGAATCGAGAAGGGCGACGCCGGAGGGGGCGGCGCTGTAGGGCGCGTGGGAGCTATTGGCGGCCTCCAACGCGGAAAGCGTGAGATTAGGGTTGGTGTTGTGGGGAATGGGAGTGGGGAGAGAGAGGGCGTTGTGGCGAGGCTCCAAGAGGAGAGGAGCGGTTTTGGGGAGAAGATCGTGGGGGCCGAAGCGGTGGGAGAGGAAGTGGGAGAGAGGGGTGAAGTTAGGGTTCGCGTGGGAGGTGATCAGGATTTGGATGTCGGGGGCGTCGCGGAGTTCCTGGAGGAACTGGCGGCAGTGGCCGCAGGGGGCGGCGGAGACGGCGAAGGAGTCGAGGCGGGTCTCGCCGTGGAGTGAGAGGTTGGTGAGGAGGAACTGCTCGGCGTGGATGGTGTGGTGGAAGGGGAGGCCAGGGAACTCGACGTTGACGCCGACGAAGATGCGGCCAGAGGAACCGAGGCCGACGGCGGCGACGGGGAAGTTGGAGATGGGGGGGCGGGCGAGGGAGTGGGCGGAGGGGACGAGGGAGGGGAGGAGCTTGGCGATGGGCGAGGAATGGGATTGGGCCTCTGATGCCGATATTACGAATTTGGGCTTGGCCTGCTCCATCTCTTTCTTTTCACTCTTTCTTTCCAACTTCCCAACGATTCTTATATTAACAATATATTTATTTATTTTAATATCTTTTCTACAATTACTCATACCTACTTCTTTCTTCTTTCTTTCTCACACAAGACAAAAACATATGTGGACTCAACCCACAAATCAATAATTCAAAAATATCTTTAACATTTCTTTTCCATCTTCTTTTTTTTATCACACGGATATAGATAAAATATGTATAATATAGGAAGATACGAATTTATATATTATGTAATTATAAATTATATAAATTAATAATAAAAATTTATGTGTATAAATATGTTTTAGTATTTTTTTAATAGAAAAATGTTTTTTATTATTAATTTAAAATTTAAAAAAATTGTTTCTTTCTTTTATAATCATAGTAAAATTTTAGATAATAAATTTAAAGTTTTTTTTTAATTGTGTTAGAATTGTTAAAAATTTAATAAATATTTTTTAGATTTGACACTTAACTGATACGTGTCTTACAAGTGTCGATATTCGATATATGTGTCCGATATTTAAGAGGCGTGTCTAAGCGCTTCTAATCACTATAAATAATGTTTAGGAAACTAATTCTGAAATTTCTTAACCTAATTATAAATAATGTTTAGGAAAGTAATTCTGAAATTTCTTAACCTAATATCAACTTGGTTGGGTTGTGATGTTAAGTTGCGTGTTACATTGTAAAAACTAAATGGAATTGAAGA
This sequence comes from Phaseolus vulgaris, assembly GCF_051622355.1. Classification (NCBI taxonomy): domain Eukaryota; kingdom Viridiplantae; phylum Streptophyta; class Magnoliopsida; order Fabales; family Fabaceae; genus Phaseolus; species Phaseolus vulgaris. The sequence goes on from NC_143501.1 coordinate 49,959,547, forward strand.
AGGAAAACCTTTCCCATCAAAACCATAAACATCACAATATGCTTAATTAACACTATTAGTTGCATTTTCCATCTCAAACCATTGTTTAATTTTCTTCATTTGTCGTTTTCTTGTTTGAGTTACTTCTCCCACTTCTCTATCAAACATAGGAGAAGTATTATTCAAAAGCTTTGAATAAATCAAATTTAACCTCTTTATTTTTCTATATATTATTATAATAATTTATGTGAAACGCAAAAGGAATAGGAAATTGAAAAAATTAATGGAAAATTTACAGGGATGGTAATGGGGCACGTGGTGCATATGTATGAGGTGAGATGAAGATGTCTGAGGATAATCCAGCGGTGACAGACAGTTGAGGAATTTGTTCGGAGATGGCAAATGTTGTTGGACTAAGGTTGCCATTACCAGTGTTGGGTTCTGTGTGTGTTTCTCACTCTTCTTCAACCTTTGCCACTACTCTTTCAACACCACCATTAAACAACTTGAATTGGAAAGTTAAGGGTCCTCGTCGCATGGTTTTGGGTCTTGGAGTTTCCTTCTTCTCTCAGTTTCTCACTATGGGTACCAACTCCTTCATTGCCTCCGCAAGGATAAAGGGTGGTCCCTCAGTGGATGAGGTCATCGTTTATTTTATGTTTCATAGTCTAAAACTTTGCATTACATATATCTAGTTAATAATCTTGCCCCTAATTATATGTTTCATCTTCTGTGCATGCTGATAGCCCACAAATGAACATGCCATGCTACTCAACTCTTGCGTGCCACTTGTTTGAATTTGGTTGCAAATGAAATTGTGTTTGTTTCTCTCATTGTTTGTGCTAAGTTCCCATTTTACAGTTACTGAAGGATGTCGATTGGCCGGAGCAGTTCCCCTTTAAAGAGGAGGATTTCCAGCGTTTTGATGAGTAAATTTCTCCACTAGTTGCTTCAACAACTGTTATTACATGCTTTCTCCTTAAAGTAATCATTTTGCTTTCTGCATTTTTGTTTTCGCAAAGAGTAAAGATTTTTTAGTAGCAATATTGGATCATACTACACACTTCCTTGTTGCTGAAAAAGGCATGTTGGCATGCGGGTCATGTTTGAAACTTCTTTCCTCAAACGAACTTATTGAGTTATATACACCCCATTTTAGGGTGGAAGGAAGAGTGTGATCATAAGTAAAAAAAAAGATAGACAGAAAGAGACAAATTTGATAGCTGATATGTGATATGATGGAAAAATAAGAGAGAAACTGCAAGAAATGAGGTGGAATAGAAAGTGATTGTATGGTTGTAATTGTTGTGTTGAAATTTCTGTTTTGCATCTTTTCACTTGTTCCTTTTGTTTCTAATGTCATTATTATCTGCTATCTTGAACTACCGATTCTTAGCTGTTTGTAAGCCACCTGTGGCTTCAAATATTTCTTATCCTAGTTTTCTTTATGTTAATCTTTGTGTATAATATCAAGAAAAATTCCCCTCAGGACACCAGATTCCTTGTTCTATGAAGCACCTCGATTCGTGACACACATTGATGACCCTGCAATTGCTGCTCTGACTAAGTATTACTCCAAAGTTTTCCCACCTAGCAACACTCCTGGAGTAAGCATCTTGGATACGTGTAGCAGTTGGGTAAGAGTTTTAGTACTATAACTCTGGTCTCTCCAATGTTACATTGCATATACATATTGTCATAAATCTCCACTTTGCATTAGGTCAGCCATTTTCCACCAGGATACAAGCAAGAACGAGTGGTGGGATTAGGCATGAATGAAGAAGAGCTGAAGAGGAACCCTGTAAGATAATACTGTGTAATGTGGTGATCATTGATCTTTACTTTTGGAACTGAAACTGAATTTGGTATTCTTAAGGTGACTCTTAGATCATTTTTCCATATCTGTATGCGGTCCAATTGTCTGAATTCAAATAAAAAATAGTGACATAGCTATATCTCAAGATTCTCAACATTTTAGTTTTGACAGAAACGTGGACCTATTAATTGAAGTTGTTGATGTTGTAGGTTCTCACAGAGTATGCTGTGCAAGACTTAAATGTGAACCCCAAACTGCCATTTGAGGATAACTCTTTCGACATCATCACTAATGTGGTAAAAATACTTTTCCACATAACATAACTTTGATGTTTGAAATTATTTCAAGTAGTGCATGTAATTTGTTCATATCACACATTTATGTTGCCCATCTGTCAGTAATTTGTTTAAATTTTATTTTTCTTTCAATATTTTGTAATAAGTTTTATCTTCCTGATGATTAAAGCTAAGGATTCATTTATTACACTCTTAAGCTTTTAGCATTTGGTCGAAAGAAATGTCATATCTTGGATTAAAAACTGCTAACTAGTTTTAGGTGATACTAGTGTATTGATGAAAATGGACTTCTCTTGTTAAATACATTGACTGTTTCTTTACTAGAATATCTGATTTAAAGCACTAGAAATAGGACTATCTGATTTAAAATCTTTTGGGTTTAGAAATGTGTCTGAATTCTTGCTTAGCTTATATGTCGGTGATTTAATAAACCTTAAGAATTGAATATGCCCTTCAGGTCAGTGTTGATTACCTTACAAAGCCACTTGATGTCTTCAAGGAGATGTGCAGGATTCTCAAGCCAGGTGGACAAGCCATAATGAGGTGATAATCTTTTCAACCATTTTGGAAATACCTATCAGTTTTTATAAAATCTGATAATTGTCACAAAGCACTTTCGTATAAAATCACCAACTCGTGGATATTTAATCATCTGAACTAAACTAAATAATCTGTACTCTGAAATTGTCTGGACCACCCTTCTAATCATTTTGTATCTACAATCAATATTCCAAGCACTTTCGTATGAAATCACCAATTTCGTGGATATGTAATCATCTGATCCAAACTAAATAATCTGTACTCAGAAACTTTCTGGACCATTCTAGCCATCTGGTATCTACAATCAACATTCCAGATTAGGAAATTATGTCTAGAGTTTCCTTGACGTGTCTAGAAAAAGAGGAAAAAAGATGCTAAAGAAGGCTACACGAGCAAGGATAAGTGCCAGACATATGGATATAGTGGTGTATTTTAGACTGAACTTAAATGTTTAAAACCAATGAACTTAGCACAAAGCAATCTGCCAGAAATTTCATACTAAGAAAGATGCGACTTCAATTGTGCTTCACTATTTTACACCATTAATTTTCATAAAAGTATAACTTTTAGTTATAGAGGCCAGTTTATGCAGTCAATGAATTTTTTAACAGTCATCTTGTTTAAATCATATTTAACAGTCATCTGTTACTCCTCAACCACTAAGATTCACTCCCAAATTGCACAAATGTTCCTTTATTTCATATAAACAAACATTTCATCTTTACACCAGTGCCAGTTCTCTTTTAGATGATGTTTCATCTTTTATTGATCTTGTACTGGCATGTCCTATTCTACTCATGATGGTTTCATTGATGATTCTAGCTTTTCAAACCGATGCTTCTGGACAAAGGCCATTTCTATATGGACATCAACTGGGGATGCTGATCATGTTATGATTGTTGCATCATATTTCCATTATGCTGGAGGGTTTGAACCTCCTCAGGTGGTAATTCCATAATTGATATTTTCTTTCCATACTCAAATGATAGACACTTAGCTATCTGCACTGTCACAATTATTTTTCCCATTTAGTTGTAGGAGGACACCTTTTATGGGGACAAGGTTGAAGTAACACTAATCTTTAAATTCCTTTCTAAAATCTTTTTTTGTGTAGGCTGTGGATATATCTCCAAATCCTGGACGCTCAGATCCTATGTACATTGTGTACTCTAGGAAGCTCTCTACTGCTTGAGACAAATATGAATGAGAGTTCTACCAATATATTTACTATTTTACATATTATCACGAATCAGCAGTGAATCTGGAGGGAGAAATTCGTTCTTATAATCATATTGCATGGAAATTTTTTTATACCATTGCCCTTTATAGAAATGTACACAAAACTCCAGTTAAATTGTTTTGTTGTCTCGTATCAATATATGCAGTAGATAACTAATTAAAAATTGTTAAACTTATTATATATTATAGCTTATAACTCGATGACCATGTAAGCAAATGATATTTTTTCTCATATTCTAGTCACATTAATAGATTAAAATCAATTTAATCAAAAAAAAATTGCCTTGTAACCCGTTTTCAGAACATACTAAAATAAATGACTTTAATAAATGGAAAATTACATAAATGGAAATTACATATTTGCTGCTTAGTAGCAGACATTCGTTCATAAATGGAAAATATATCAGTTTTATGCAGTACTCTCTTTTTTGTGCAAAATAGTAACAGGTCAAGAAAGAAGTTTGCCCATGACTGTTTGCCATTTTAGAATGCTCTGTCCCTCTCAATGTGATGATGCTATTAATTTGCTGTGATCACCAATGTGTTATGTAGTTAGATCAACTAAACAACCTTAGTTGCTTCCTTGATCAAGGTTGCACAAGCAATTGTTAGCTAAAATTATGTGTTATGTAGTTAGATGGACTAATTTCTTGCGTAGTAACATATGTAAGCTTCCAAAAGGACCAGAAAGCTAAAATTGCAACAGAAAAACAAATAGAATTGCAAAGCAAGCTAAAATATATTAACAATGGATTGAACCCCAATCTGAATGCAGGATGCAGGACTGAATATTCTATACATCAATCCAAACAAAAATTATATTTCATCGACCAGTGGGAAAATTCTCTATAACTGCAAACTGATGGATGAAATCCCACCACTTGACGTCTCAGTATCATTGGAAAAGCACATCAATACTACGTTAAATACGTGCTCCGATAGTACATCAACACTAACGGCAAACAAAAGGTATTCTTCTGAAAACCTGAAATGCACAAAATCTAATGAATAACGCTGCTTTCCAACATAATAAAATGATGCAGATGACACCTTCCCATGCAACCAAAACAGAGAAGGAATCCATCAAAACGTTTACTCACCATTTATTTTCAAGAAACTGATAAAACTGGGACAATTGGTAATTAATTATAGCATGTGCAATGAAGATCTTGCATGAAAAAAAGAATATTCTAGGATATTTGGAAGGAAATCAGAGTATGAAAATCATACCTATCGCAACTTTTTTGCACGTTTAGAGGGTCGTGCCGTCTCCTTTTTGGATTCCTCTGGAATTTTTAAGTCGATAAATGGCTGAAACAATTGAGACAATTAAATTGAAGCACTAATATAACCCACACTCACTTCTTATTTATATTTACCTCCTTGTTTCAAAAGATAAGTGTTTTTTTTTCTCAAAACTTCCATGTTAGACATCATATGCAACTTAACATCTCAGTTATGCCGACACTTAAGTAACAACAATCATATGTCATCATACAAAAAAAATTATTAAAAAAAGAAAATACAATAAAGTTATGGAAAGATTGAACCAAAACTCATATTTAACATAAACGATACGTAACACTATACCTATTTATAAATAATTCTAAAATCAGACTAGATAGAAACTTATTATACCTATCAATACCACCTTATGTTTCAAAAGATAAGTTAATTCAAACGCTTATTCTCCTAATGCACACTCCTCAAGTTCAATAAGCCAAATCTAAAAGCTTCTACATGTAGTGAGGTGAAGTCTTTTGCAAATGAGCTATATTCTCAAATAATGCTAAACTAGAAGTCACAACTCGGTATCTGTTTCTTCCCAAATATATGACTCACCTGAGGTAATGTGTACCAAGCATTATCCTATTTCTTAAACCACTAAAATGCCAACAGTTAACGAGGCTCTAAAATTAATCAGAGAAATATAACAGATAATAGAAGAAAAAGAGTTGCATTTCACCTCTTCCCATTTGGTTTGAAGTTCCAAAAGCTCTTGACAGTAAGCAAGGCATTCGGCATGGTATACCGCAGCTAGGTCTTTGATCAACGCCTTCCTCTTGATGATTCCGACCACTTCAACAATAATTTAAAATTAACAAAAACAGAATTATCATTAATCAAGTGCAGAACTCCAAATTGCAAGGTCAATTACAGGATATATCTATAATCACAGATATAAATTCACGCATGATGTTTCAAATCGAAGCCCTAAACTCAAAAATTGAATGCGCGAGAAAACAGAAAAAGAAGAACAGAAATTAGAAGATGCAACAGAGGCAGAGAGAGAGAGAGAGAGAGAGAGAGAGAGAGAGAGAGAGAGAGATACTCCGACTAGGATCAAACGGCAATGGAGGATCGGAAGGTTGCGGAGGTTTGGGTTCTTCCGCCATAGCTTGCGGCTGCACTTCCTCACTCTCTTGCTAACAAATGGGCCTTCTCCAACCATCGTAAGCCCTTTTATTTTTTTATTTATTTTTCTCAGCATTCAATTTGTTTTCGTGAATCCTACGTTTCCTGTTTTTATTTTGTTTTGGTTTATCTTAGCATTTAGTTAAGGAATTCTTTGGATGAGAGTAATTATATACACTAATATGATAAAAAAAAAAGAAATATATATATATATAATTTTTAAAATATTAGATATAAAACATAAATTTATATATTATATAATTATAAATTATAAATATTTATGTGTGTAAGTATGTTTCTGTTTTTTTTAGATGTTTCTCATGTTTGATTAAAAAAATTGTTTTTTTATTTTTATAATTATAATAAAAATTTATATAATAAATTTGAGTTTTTAAAAAATTAATGTATTTCTCCTCTTTACAACTGTGTTAACCGTGTTAGAATTATCAGAAATTCAATAAATATTTTTTGAATTAAACACTTTACCAACATTTTGTGATTTGCTGTCGAACTTATTCCAATTCAATAAGAGATCTCAATATTATGCCTTGAAGAGGACTCGAACCTCCACGCTCTTTAGCACGAGATTTTGAGTCTCGCGTGTCTACCATTTCACCACCAAGGCATCTTGAAAGTGAATCGTATTCCATGAATATGATCGAAATGTATTTTATCTACAAATGTCAATGTCCGATACGTATGTTGATATAGATACATCATTTAAGAAGTGTGTCCGAGTCTTATAAGATGAGAGGCATCGTAATTCTCCTTTTATCAGTGTCAATTAATTATATTATTTTTCTCAAGTTAAATAAAATGTTAGATATTATTTCAATTATATACTTATTATTTACTGTTCAAAATTATATATTAAAAGTTAGAAAGTTCAGAAAGCAGATAAGAAACATCATATATACTGCATATTTGGTAAACAGCAGTATGTTTTCTTGGGAGAAGATTCCTTCCCAGATAATGCCAAATCACTCTCAAACTGCTGCACAGATTATAAGTAAACAATCTTCAACTTGGATTCAAAATCTTAATGCTTGATTAATGAAGTTTTTCCATGAACAGGAATCTCTTATATGAATCTCAGATTTTAATTATGGCAAGTGTACCTTTGCAAAACAATCTGCATGCTGCTTTTAAAGCATGATGTGATATGTCTTTTCCCCTCAACTTATATATATAAATTCCTTTTCATAGGCATACTTAACAAAACACACAATTGATCATGCTACTTGTATAAGTAAACACTATCTTTAAGAAAATTTCAATTAGTCTTTTTTCAATCGGGAAATAATTTGTTCATTTTATTAAATATAATAGAAGATGAAGTGATTAAAAGCATTAAGTACATCTCTTTTGTGAATAGGCCCGGACATTATTCTTAAATGACGTGTCCGTACACGAACACACGAATTGGACATTGATACTCATATGACACTCGTAGGAAACGTATCGGTGAAGTGTCTTCAAAAATATTTATTGAATTTCTGACAATTCTAATACGGTTCTAACAAAATTTTAAAAAGAATAAATACATTAATTTTCTAAAAACTCAAACTTATTGTATAAATCTTTATTATAATTATAAAAGTAAAGAATAAATCATTTGGAATCAATCATGAAAAACATCTTTCTGCTTCAAAAAAAATATGAAACATACTTATGCACATAAATATTTATTATCAATTTATATAATTCATAATTATATAATATATAAATTTGTGTTCCATCTCTTACCTTTTAAAAATTACATGTATTTTCGTGTTCATATTGTATCATTTTCGTGTTCATATCGTATCAGCGTTCGTTTTCGTGTTTGTCTTACATATCACCCATCATCATGTGTGGAACCCTAGAACACAAGTACTCACAAATAAGATAAGGTATCTATATCCTCATGATTTCTTTTGTGTATGAAAGGGGAAAAGAAAATTATTGTAAAAGCATATTTCAACAATAAACAATGTCCATCCAATTAATTGCTCTAGGTGTGCTTCCAATTTCACAAACCCCACACCTCACTCATCATCATCATCATCATCATATATACCACCAAATATATCTCTTATTTCTGCTCTCTTTCTTTCAAGCTCCCTCTCAAACACACGGAGTTAAGTATTCTGCTGCTGAGGGTGTCATCTGAGAAGAGAAAAATGGGCAGAAAATGCTCACATTGTGGAAACAGAGGTCATAACTCCAGAACCTGTTCATCTTTGAGAGCAACTTTTGTAGGAGTTCGTCTCTTTGGGGTTCAACTACACATATCAAACTCTTCTTCTCTTACCATGAAAAAAAGCTTCAGCATGGATTCCTTGCCCTTATTATCCTCTCCATCTTCCTCCTTTTCTTCATCTGTTGGGTATCTATCAGATTCAGATGGCCTCATTGTTCCACCACAAGACAGGAAGAAAGGTATGCATCACGCTCATCACACTCAAATTCATCCACATTTATAGATCTATTCCTTCACAAGCTAACAATATTGGTCAATACTCACACTACTAGTTTTACTTAATTCTCTTCCTCCAACATTATGTTCAATTAATTTTTATCTCTTTTGTTTCAATACTTTACACATCACTCATTTTCTCCATTAAAGTTTGTTCTTCACTGTGGATTTTTATGTTCTATTCTTCTTGCTCAGAAAAATCAGATTTTATCAAAAAGTACTCAATATTTCCTTTGTTTGTTCACCCATCATTTTATATCATTTTCCTTTAATGTATATATGATAATCTTTGTGCATGCATATATATATATACAATGTAGGAGTGCCATGGACAGAAGAAGAGCACAGAACATTCCTTGTTGGACTCGAGAAGCTGGGAAAAGGTGATTGGAGGGGTATCTCCAGAAACTATGTGACTACAAGAACCCCAACACAAGTTGCTAGCCATGCTCAGAAGTACTTTATTCGTCTTGCAACCTTGAACAAGAAAAAGAGACGTTCAAGTCTTTTTGACTTGGTATACATTAACTTTTTTTTTTAAGTGTGTTCCAATCCTTTATACAAATAAATTCAACACAAGCTTCTTATCACCTAACCAGATAAGATCCAACAGACATTACAACACTTAATTAACGTGTCTCTATGGTGCTTATAAAATATTGATTAATTATGCAGGTTGGAGGCAGCTCTAACTGTAAGTCAGGTGATTTAGTTTCTTCTGCTAAATCCAAAGGTGAAATTGAGAACGATGTCACCTTGTCACTTCTTCAATTTCAAGAAACCAAGAAGACAGATGAGCAGAGAGAAGATGATAATTATTGTGAAGCTGAAGCAGGTGCAGATGATGAAGGTGTTATGTGGCTTCATCCTCAGATGAAATCTTCAAATAATATTGCAGCAATTCCTGATCTGGAACTCACTCTTTCAGTCTCCAAGGGCAAGGTTAAGACCATGGAACAAACTAAATCAACCCCTGCTTCCTTCCTTCTTGGCCCAATTAGCGTCACTTAACTCAGCTATTCATGAATTGATGTTATCAACTTAAACAAAAGATCATCAATCTGTTCAAAGAAAACACATTTTTGTTGTTGGTGTTCTTAATATTGGTAGGCATTAATCAGTTGATTATTTTATGTGTATAATCAAATATTTGTTTGTATCATAGCAAATTAGTTCAGTCTTTTCAAGAAGTTATTTTTTTTTTATCAGCAAAAGCAAAGAATAATTGAATATAATGGATACTTCAACACTTATATAATCAAACACTTATGCAAGAACCAAAACGTTTTCTCCTGGCTAAACCAAAAACATTCTTGCATGCTTATTATATTAATGCTATAGTGAAATAAAGTTTGTGCTCAATGCATAATGAACAAGTTTAATCAGAACTAGTGCTTTGCCATGTCAATAACTCAACATAATAAAGACTGGTGATGGCAAAAAAGTACGTGATTGGATGAAGTTTCGTTTCTGACTTTTGGCACCAAAGCTTTTTTATTTATAATGTTGGGTTTAATTTAAAGCAAATTGGATTCTGTTGAGAAGATTTGGATTCCACACAGCCTTTAGAATTAAATAAACACGTATGTATTTTAGAATTTCTTTCTTTTTCTTGTTGTTTTGTCCAGTTTTGTTCATCAAAGAATGGGAAACATGCCTCAACGAAGACAGAAATTTGTTCAGAAATTTGTCTAAATCTACTTAAAAAAAATTAACAAACATTTACAAACCATTAACTCAAAACACCAATCTAAATACGAAAAACATACGTCTTTAAAGACGTGTTTAGTACATGTAGCAGATGTGTTCTATGGTGTTGTACTAGAAGTTATAATGTTGGAGGGATAAAGATTATATAACATATGCTTGTTTTGTAGGATTTATTAAGCAATATGATTAAAAAATGTGTCATATTTATGAGGACTTTTTAGAAATAGTGACATCTCAACCAACAATCCGTGTCTTCTTTACTACCTGTAACCATCTGTGTGGTGTCCAATTATTTGGACTTTTCACTCTAGCAGCTTTATATATTATATATATACATGCTCTATTATGGTTCACATGAAAATTGTGGATGCTACCATTTTGTCTTTGTTCAAAGGTAATATAACTATGTGTAGCTTATTTTGGATAATGCAGACATACCTACAATTTACATGAAATTTAATGCAGAGCAAAAATGGTAATACAAACAAATTAGGCGTCTTAATGCAGACATCACCAACCCTCTCAACATCATAATTAATTCTCATTCTTCTGTCATTTGGTTTCACTTAAACCACTTATTTATAGTAGGTTAGGTCTTGTGTAATTTTCTTACATTTCATTGCTTTAACTTTAATCTGTCACCAAAAAGATATCTGTGATTTCATATGGCATGAAAAATGTGGGATTCAACCTCTCTCCTTTTACCAAAATGGACATTCAACTGCCATTTTTTGGTCGCATTCATCATTTAGTTTTGCCCATTTAAATTAACATACGTGTGGTGTGTTTTGTGCAGGGTTTTTTTGGTTCTATATCCTCTTTGCAGGATCGGTTTGATGGATTTGACGTTTGAGTGTTTGGTTTACTTCTGTTTGTTGGCAAATATTGAGTTTAGTTGTTGGACTTTTGTGTCTTATCTTGAGATTGTGTTTCTTTGGAGGGTTGATGTAATTATATATTAATGTGATCTTGTATCTTGTTATGGTATGTTAATACGGCGGTTGTGTTGTAATGTCGATTGGATCCTCATATGGTTGGGTGATAAAAAACTTGTGTTGTGATTATTTGTATAAGAACTAGACACCCCTAAAATATCTCGATTTTACGATCTCAATACAACAAAAACTACTTCTAGTCATTGAAGTAATGATTTTTAAGTTGAAAAATATAGCTTTAGATTTAACAACTAATTCAAGAAATTATGTGACAAAATAATAGAACATAACTTGAAGAACAACTATATCTTCAATGATAAGTAAAAGGAATAAATATTCGACTGGACCAATTTTTTTTGTCGCATGTATCATTTAATTTTGTCCATTAAATTGCCATCTGTTATTTCTGCAATATCTTCAAAGCAAGTAAACGCCAAAACATGAAACTGGACCAGTCTTGTATCTTTTGTCGCATTTTCATTTTGTCCGATAATTAAACTAAGATCAGCTAATTTAGCTATATTTTGTCTATTATAGTGAAACAGTTTTCTTTTTTATTGTCGTGTTACAAGTGTTTATTGATTTTTTTTCATGATTAATCTTTCTTAGAAGTAAAACATAATAAGAAACTGAAAACGAAATTGTCCATTTTGAGACACCTCATACACATTCTTACTATATTGGTCCCATTCATGACTAGTATATATAGTTCATATACATGAAAACACAGTAAGACTTTTTCACCAAGGACTAGCTACCAGAAGAGAGAGGTTCTCCGAACTGATATTGTTCTGAGATTGGGACAAATTATTCCTTGAAGAGGAAGAACTGGTTAGAGATCTAGAACATTTCATAGTATATAAATGGGTGTAAACCTCATTTCATAAGTCAATTTTATGAAGTTGAATTAGACTTAAAGTCTAATTTTTAATATGGTATCAGAGTAATTTTGAATCTATCATAGTCAGATCACCTGTTATCGGACCGTTATCATAGTATATAAGTGGATGCAAATCTCACCTCATAACGGTTTTGTAGTTTTAGGTGAAACACATGGAAAAACAAACCATTTAGTGATGAATAGAGAAGAAGTATGCAGTTCTGGTATGAAGATTAGCAGGAAAAATGGAAGAAGTTAGTAATGGCATAAGAAGAAGCACATGATCTGGTGGAAAAATAAATGCTGTCACATGCTTTACAGATACACATATGTTCTTGTCTCATTGTCATTTTGAAGTGTTTAAAACTTGTACGTATTGTGTCACTCATGACGTATCAATATTAGTGTTTGTATTAAACATGTTATAAATTTGTTGTTTTATGCTGCCTTTTCCATTAATCTGCAATTCTTTTAAGAGATATCAGCCAAATTCCAATACTGCATTACGTTACTCACCATGCCATACATGTAATGTCTTCAAAACTAAATTTAAGTGGGATCACTAAAATTTGAAAATGCAACTTTTCAAATATTAGATCTAGTGTTCACCAATGATGTCTGATGCAAAAACAACATACATATTAATATAAATAAGGATGAGGAAAAGTTTGTTGAAAAAAGACAAAAGAAAGTTAAAGAGGGGTAAACACAAGAAACATGACAAAGAAGAAATAAAAGAGAGATTTCAACAAAGACTAAGAGGAGGAGAATCCAAGCTTTGAAAGAGGAGATTATAGAAGAATGTAAATATATAATTTATTAGTCTTTAGATGAATTTAAGAGAAGTTAGAACCTCATGCTTTGAACTTGAGAGAGTTTGGACAAAATTCTTGAACTCCTAAAGTTAAGAGTGTCTTTTGGAACTTCTAAACTACCACATGTCATTTTTAAGTTACATGAAGTAGTATGACTCTTTTATCTAATCATTTCAACCTTTCAAGAGTCTTCTTGTATCAGTAGATAGACGTTTAACATGTAATTTCTCTAAGAGTCATAATTACTTTTTCCTATATTCAAGGAACTACTCATATGCACTCTCTAATTTTAAGAGATTATCATGTACCAATCATGTTTAGAAGAGATAACTCTTGATTAACAAAGTTAATTCAATTTTGTTGTCTCTTCTTCTTCTAGGATGAACTTTACTTCTATAAAAGAGATCATCCTTCTTTTTAAACTCACCCTTGAATATATTCAATGAAAATCTCTTTGTGAGTTAATATTTGAGAGTCTCTTTTCTGACTTTGGTTCTTATCTTTAGAATTTAAAAGTTTTCTAATGTGACAAATTTTCATGAACTTATCATGTTATCTATCATTAATTAATTTTAAATATAAAATTATTTTCCATTTTAAATATGGACCTAAACATCACATCTTATATTCTAATAATTTTTTATTTTAAAAAATTCTTAGTGTCCGATTAGCCTACTCTAACCTTTATAATTATCGTATTATAATTAAGTGGATTTAATTCGGATAAAGTTTTTTTGAACAGCTAATTTATTGCATTTTTGTGGTGAAAATAAAGAGCATGAACTTTGTCATCTCAATTTTTGTGTCGTAATACAACCTTATGTAAACCTGTGTGATACAAGCATGCCTAGGTTAGAATGTTGATGCACAGAAGAAGTGTTAGGAAAGTCAAGTTTGAAAGCAACAAATTGCATAAATTTTAAATGAACAGTAATTAATTTTACAACCCCACTAAAATAAAATAATGATTTAACAACTTTACTTTAATAATATAATAATATATATTCATAATTTAATTTAAAATAGAAAAAAAAAAAGAATTAAAATAGGTATTCATTCCCTCTCTGCATTGTGCAACCTTTTTTCCTTTGCTATTGCCCCTGCTTTCGTTCAGCCAAAAGGTGGCTATTCCTGTTATAGATTTCAGTACTCTCAATGGAGACAAAAGGGATGAAACCATGGCACTTTTGCATGAAGCTTGTCAGAAATGGGGTTTCTTTCTGGTAAAGAGAATTATCTATGTGTTACTTCCTCCTTCCACCACCTTTTCCTTTTTCTCCTTTTCACCAATTGTACTTGTGCAGATTATGAACCATGAACGTGGCAAGAACCTAATGGATAAGGTGAAGCAGCTAATTAATATTCACTATTGTTTAGAGGCACTGGTTAGAGGACTTAGAGAGCAGACAGATGCTGGTGGGATCATCCTATTGCTCCAAGATGACTTCAAAGATGGCAAATGGGTGGAGATTCCTCCTCCAAGAACAATGCCATTTTTGTGAACACAGGTGACCAAGTGGAAGTGTTGAGCAATAGCTTGTATAAAAGTGTGGTGCAGAGTCAAACCTGACAAAAATGGAACATCTTCTATAATCCAGTTGGTGAAACCGTTATGGAGACTACTTGGAGCTTTATGGCAAGACCAAGTTGGGTGAAAAAGGTCCTTGATTTGAATCCATCAAGAATATGACCAACGGCCATCACAACATAAACCTTAAATTCATAAAAGAAAATGTAATAGGAGGACATGTTTCATTTTTCCTTTTTATGTTTCAGTATGAATAATAACAAAGAAAGCAGAGGTTTTTACTTTAATTTCTTGAGTTTTTGAGTTGTTTATATGCATCCTTTTCTGTTATTTGTATCCTTTTTCAAATCAAAAAGTTAATACAGTTGTAAAAGAATAGAAAATAATAATAAAAAGTGAACTTTTAAGCTGTGACAATACAAAGGCAAAGGAGATTTATGCATATCTATGTCCAATTCAGTCTCCTCTTCTGATTCCAAAAGAATAATACAAGCCATCTTCATACTTGCACACACTCCAACCTGTGAAGTTTAGTTTACAAAAACACATTTTGCAAACTAGAAAAGCAGTATTCAACATCCCATTTGTTGTATTGACATTGACATGGGAGTAAGCAACAACATCACTGTGGTGCTGAACTTCATAGCCCTGTTGGCCTCAATTCCCATAATAGGTGCAGGTGTATGGCTGGCCTCCAAACCAGACAACGAGTGCATCCACAACTTCCGCTGGCACGTCCTCATCCTTGGCCTCCTCGTACTCCTTGTCTCTCTAGCTGGCTTTGTCGGTGCTTACTGGAACAAGCAGGGCCTCTTGGCCTTTTACCTTTGTTGCATGGCCATCCTCATCGCTCTTCTCCTTTTCATCCTCCTCTTTTCTTTCATCGTTACTACACCTGATGGAACCTACTATGTCCCCGGAAAAGGCTTCAAGGAGTCCATGCTCCATGGTTTCTCCCCCTGGCTAAGGAACCATGTCACCACTTCTTGGAGTTGGAACAAGATAACCACTTGTTTGGTTCATTCCAATGTCTGCATTAAGCTCACGCAGGATTACATATCTGCTGATCAGTTCTTCAACTCGCATATCTCTCCTTTGCAGGTTACTCTCTCTCCTACCATTTCTTTTATACAAGATAAACAAGGACACTGATTCACTTTGTTAACCATGTTATAGTTAAGATAACCAATATGTTGACTGCTAAGTCCTTTCTCTTTCTAAATCCACGCCTTTCAGACTCCTGATCTTTATTAAAACTAATGTAGCGATTCACACCAATAAGCCTTGGACTTCATGGCTTTTAAATTGCTAAATTAGAATTTTCATTAATAAGAATAAGGTTTCTTATAGATGAGATTGTTAGGGATCAGTGAAACATGATATCCTTCCCTTTGGAGTGGCTTAGTTGTGAAGTTTCTCTATAGCACAACAGGAGTTGGAGTTGGGAAAGAAGAGTGTCTGTGATGTTCGAAGTGGGTGGGACCTGGTTTTCTATCTTATTCCTGAAACTTTTTTTTATCAGCAATATCTTATTCCTGAAACTTAAAAATACTACGTCGAGGGATGAAATTCACATATTACTAAAAAGTAGAAACACTAAACTTACCATTTCTAAAGTATAAAGACTAAGACAAATTTTGAGAGACATGAAACATATTCTATACTTCAACTCTCTTCGTATTTGGTAATATAATCCTATCTCTTGATTTTTCTTACAAAATAGAAGTCATGTTAATCCACTGCTCACGTATTACAGTCAGGATGCTGTAAACCTCCAAGTGCTTGCGGATACAATTATGTGAACCCCATACTGTGGATAAATCCTGTGAATCCAATGGTTGACCCTGATTGTTACTTGTGGACTAATGACCAGAATCAACTCTGCTACAACTGCAATGCATGTAAGGCAGGTCTTCTGGGGAATCTCAGAGAAGAGTGGAGGAAAGCCAATATCTTTTTGATGGTGGCAGTTGTTGTCCTCATCTGGGTCTATCTAATTGCGTGCAGTGCCTTCAAAAATGCACAAACAGAAAACCTTTTCCGCCACTATAAAGGGGGTTGGGTTTGATCCTCTTTGTATTTTTTATAAATTGATCTTCATAATACTTATTCCTGTAAGTACATTTTTCACTATGTATATATTCCTTGTTGGTTTCTCTTTAGGGCTATGAAAAGTGATAAAGGAAGAAATCTTCCAACATTAAACTAGTCAGAATAGAATCCTGATTCAAGCTTTCATGAGTAATTCTTATATGCCAAATTGTCCATGACTTCTTGTATATGCATTTTACAATAATCTCGATACTTAGATGTTGGTATCTGCAAACTTGCCAAACATACCACTTTAGTTGTATTTTGAATGTGATCAAATTATTTGAAGTAATTGTAGTTTAACCAATAGTCTTGATTCTTGAAATTGAATCTCAAATATACATAATTGTCTTAAACACTGAAAGAGAGAATTTCATTAGTCATAATGATCCTATTTGACTCCTCCAGTGGAACGAATTTGTGATCTCTACCAAAGCAATATTTTAATGTTGATCAAGCAAAAGGGAAAAGGCAACCGACACCACTCACCATAAAGAAAAGTGCTTTTGAATTCTAATGTTTTGCATATCTCCCATGAACCGAAAGGTAGATCTTCCCAAAGTAGCAATATTTTATGAAGGATTGTAGAGTAAAATAAACAGAGCTAAGAATTCAGTTTGTGTGTCCAATGCTGGTGGCAACACTCACAAACACCAATAGATTGACAATTACTTTAAAAATCGTCAAAGTGGCACGATAGACTCAACAAACACTCGTTAGGATAAACTTTAAATAATTTTGATAACATGTTAAAAAGTGAACTTTAAACCTAACTCAATCTCATAAAACCAACCTAGTGCATCTACTTATAAATAATGAAATATCTTAATCTCTAGTCGATTTGTGATCACCCACACATAGACATAGAGAGGAAGGCAACCATCCATATCAGTACATTCATAACAATTAAGACACCAGCCCATACTGAATATAGTTGTTTAATTTTGAACATGTTATCAACAAAGTACAGTTGAGAGCACGAACTTTTGCAGGAAATAAAAAAATCCTTTGAAAAGTATAAGAATGCAAGGGAATAATGCTGGAGAAAAAGACCCAAAAAATACAATTCACCAATAAAATCAGCCAGAAAAGAGGGACTCATCAATTTCAATCTTCACCACCTCATTATCTTCGAATCTGTCTCTCTTGGAAGGTGCCGGTGGAGCATAAATCCTTGGTGGCCCTCTACCCTTCTTCTTGTCCTTTGGCCTCGCCTAATAATAATCCCATTTACAATATTAGAACCAAGAAAAGCATAACATTAAAACTAAACTAAAAAAGAAAAGAGAAAATGGGAGCAGAAGTTTACATTCCCAAACGAATGGGCGAAGCGTTTTCCCTTTGCAGTTTTCCTGTCCCCTCTGCCGCAGTACACTGGGAGATAACAAAATACATAAAATTGGGAAATGGGGTGTCAGAATTCGTGCATGCTAAACCAAAGTTGTTGAAAAAAATGGAGTTTTAGTGTTGCAGAATGTACCAGAAGGGGTTGGGGAGAGAGTGGAAGTTGCAGACGCTGAGAGGGAAGGGAAGGGAGTGGAGAGTGGCGAGAAGAGAGTTTGGGAGTGAGAGAAGGAAAGGTAAGACATGGAAGTGTGCAATTGGGTGGAGAGTGGAGGAGGAGATGCTAGGAGCAGTGATGCCATCACTGAGGATAACTCAAGGATAAGGTTTCACAGAATACAACATAGTTGAGTGTAACAGTACAGCTTCTATAGTGCAATTGAAATATGAGAAAAAAAACGATAGGTAAATTAAATATAGAAATATGGTCATTTTTAAAATTGTAAAAACTAGGTTTTTATTATTATTGGTATTAGTATACCCAAAAAAGAATAAGTTTGGGTGATTCAAGCGATTTATATAAAAAAAAAAGTATAAATGTATAATATATATATATATATATTTAGTACAATTTCAGAAAATTTCTTCAACTTTCTGTGTCTAATCACTCTTCGTCTATAAAAAAATCTGCAACACACTTGTATAGTGCAATTGGAATATGAGAAATAGAACTGCATTCAAATGCGCAGTATAATTTTTGTTTAGAATGATGTATAGAATATTCAGTCCTGCATTCAAATTTGGGGTTCAATCCTTTGTTAATATATTTTAGCTTGCTTTGTAAAATTGTAATTCTGTTTATTTTTCTGGTGCAATTTAGCTTTCTGGTCCTTTTGGAAGCTTAAATATTATAATACGCAAGAAATTAGTTGTAGTGAGAAATCAGCAACCGTGAAATTTTATGCATTTCAAGATAAACTTGATGGAGAGAAAAGTGACAATTTATGCAAAGTGAGGGTATTATATGGAGAATAGGGTCGAGATTCCTGGGTTCAGAATGATATTCAGTAGCTGTACAAAACTCTTACATAGTATAACAATGAAAAGAACAAACTCCAACGTAAACTAAATTCACTGTAAACTGTCTTCTGTGGGCTTCTTGGTGAAAACCCTGTCGTTCACAACATCTAATGAGCATGTCAAGCACAAAAATGCATATAAAGTGACCTCAGCATGCTTCAAGAGACATTCCAGTGTCTAATCTTGCATATTCCACGACGATTTTCTGCAAAGGAGTTGCGAATAGACTGCAACATAGCACGAACAGCAGGAACGTGTACCAATTCTTCATGCAGCTCCTGCAGAATAGGTTTACCATGAGAAATCCACCCTAAGGAAGACACCAGATACTTCACCAACGAAATAGACAAACACAAATAATACCACTTCTGCAATCCTTTCTTCTAAAGACCTAGCATTTGCATCCACGCACATGAATATCTTTTGATAAGCTGTTCTCAGGTTTCTGATCTGAAGCATTACCCAAAAGAGTTGTTTAGCATTGATGAAAATATAATTAAAGCAGACTAAATTTAAAAAGTGATCAAACCTCTGCAGTGCTGAATCCACATCGTGCAAGGCCCACTAAATTAAGACCTCGAAGCTCTGCTCTTTCTCCTGCTACCATCGCGTACTTTGGGACATCTTGTGTAACCTTCATTTATGTAAGAACATGACACTGTAGTTGCATACCTGAGTAGTTCTAAATCAATTTGGCATGGTAAAAAGGTATTTGCTTAACAAGTTCTTTAAGGGTATTGATTACTGAATGCCAAGGTCAAGAAAAGATCACTTCTATATAAATACTGTTATATACACAGCTGGTAAATGGCCAACACCAAGGTTTATACTAGAAAAAACAAAAAGGGCTGAGAATTTCTCTGTAGATTCAAATGTTCGGGGTACTTGTTTGTGTTTAGGAGGAGTATCATTCTGTATCTCTTCATTTTCAGTTGATATTACAACTGTCTTTGACTTTCCTCGTGGAATTTAGAACTCTATCAAATTTTCCTAAGTCTAAATGAAGCAATCTTAACTGTAGTGGACAGACTTTCAAAGTAAAGCTTTGTTTAAACATCCCTATAAAGCCAAGGTAGTAGCTGAAGTGTTTGCCAAGAGGTGATCAAGTTACATACTCCTTGCCATCCACAAGCTTTGGTAGTTTGGTCCCACCCAGGCACTAGATAACTAGATCCTGTTTAGATTTTGTACAACATCTTGCATGATTGTGGAAAAATCATATCTCTGTCTCAAAACAGACTATTTCAATACTGAGATTAAAAGATAAACCTACCATAGAACCACCACCAAGAAACGAGTAAGAGCCAAGATGACAGAATTGATGCACAATAGTTGCACCTCCAGTGTGAACATTGTCCTACATGCGAAGAGTTTTAGTTTATTTTCTAAATTCCATGGTTAAAACACAACAAAATAACAAGCAGAATTTATCGTAAAAAGGTGATTTAGGTTTCAGAACTTACTTCTACTTCAACATGCCCAGCTAGAAGAGTGTTGTTAGCAAAAATATTGTTGTTACCAATCTTGCAATCATGGGCAATATGACAAGAGCCCATTATAAGATTTCCATTACCAATAACCTGATCATATGACCATGGTAAGTATGAAAAGATACATGTACTTTGTGTCTGAAAATTTCTGTTTTTCTTTACTATCAAAAATTAACAAAACCGTCTTCTTACAGTCCTATCAGTTGATTTTGAAGATCGGTGGATTGAAGTATGTTCCCTAATATCATTATTGTCTCCAACTTCCAGGAAAGAATCATCCTCTGGCTGTATGATAGGCACATTAAAGAACTTATATTTTTCAAAAATAAGCCAGATATGAATGACATAACTTTTCTACCCTTAACAAGAACAATACATTGAAAGTGATTCATACACGGGTTAATACGGATGCACAACATAACCAGTTAAATAATGTCCTGCAAATAGCAAGATATTCCAAATAAATAGATATGTTGACAACTCTCATAAATTGCACCCACAAAGAAATTTAGTACATCGGCAAATAGTAACGAAGTCACAAAGGAAAAATAATGAGGACTATCGCCAGAAGAAGACAACGTTAATACATGCACTTTGTCCAAATAGCTTAGGCTTTTACTATGATTAGCTCCTTAACATGGTATAGAAGAGCACAGTAGTCTGATGTATCCATCCTTCAAACACAATGAACTTTCATGTCGAGGGTGATGTTAATGATTTAATTAATACCATTCCTATGACTCTTTGAACAAGCTTAAGCTTAATTATTGTGTCCAGAATAAAAACAAACTGTAATAACTGAACAAGACTTCTCATTCAAGTTGGAAGAAAAAGAAATTAAATTAATCTGCTTTGGTAGCATGCATCTCTGTGAAGGAAAAATTTACAGTACAACATTTGAAGTTCGAAACCAGTCAATTAAGAATGGATTGAAAAATTAATAAATATGCAACTCAGGGAAGAGAAGAACAAAACATAACTGAAAACAGAAACGCATTTTATAACTTCAAGCAAAACAAAACAGATAAAAGTGCGTCCAAGCCATACTTAAGGCTTTGTTTCTGGAAAAAAGGTCTTTCAATATTTCTGCAATACACATACATATTTAAAATATAGTCAAGTTGAGTTGAGTGATTAATAAGAAGACCTTGTGGGGATTTTGACAAGATTCTCAAGTAGAAATACTGAAAGTCAAACACTGTGTATAGACTTTTCTTGAGCATTTTCAATTAACCTTAACAACCCTCACCCCCCAATATATATTTTTCCTGAGTAAAGAAATGTTACACATATCTATAACACAATAAACAATGACAGCACGATTCTTAATTCATTAATCAAATTCTATGGAATGACTGTGTATGTTAACAACACAGTTAGCAATGTCAATACAAAAACCATGAAACTAAAAAATCTAAAAACCTCCACCCGTTTATGTGAAGCATACCTTGTATTTCATGTCTTGACATTTGACACCAACCACAGCATGATATCCTATTGTGTTATTGCTTCCAATGACGGTACATCCAGGATAATCATCACCAACAACAGCACCACTATCATATAATGGTACAAAAAAGTATTATTCAGCAGACCAAAACCTTATGTGAAACAGTGATCTTAGGTGTGAACACTGAACTCACGTCATCAACGTGCAATTGTCCCCTAGCTCTGTATTTCCAGAAACATGACTTCCAGGATACAGTTGACAACCATTCCCCAGCTTTGCAGAGGAGCTAACAGAACAAAAGGGACCAATCGAAACACCCTAAGCACAATATCCATTAAGAAGTGAAAATATGTTTGATGAATGAACAACATTGTTATTAAAGTGTGATACACATCTAACTGTAATTTCAACTACCCAATAGCAATTCAGCAGAAAAGGATGAAACTTTGGTTGAAGCAAGAAAAGGGGAAGACAGAAGAATAAGAAAAGACAGACAGACACCATTGGGTTGAAAAAAGAGAGAAAGTGTAAGGAAGAAGTACTTTGCCGATGAGGGCATCGGAGTGAACAGCGGCAGAAGGGTGGATAAAACTTGGTTTCGTGAGTGTGGAAGTGTCAACCTTCTCCCTCTCTGCAACATCTGCACAAACAACTTACAGTCAAAGCAGAAACAGAGAGATTTCAATGAATTGAATGAAAAGAAACATACGAGGGAAGAAGAAGAAGAAGCGACGGTGATGAAGCGCAGAAGAAAGGGAAAAGCGGCGGCGACTGCTTGCTTTCAGCAACCACCACGACATCTTTGCCTTCATTTCCAACATCACCACACTATTTCTCCATTGCTGCAAACACTGATTATAATTTGGTTGAAACTGAATTCACTTTAACATTTTCAATGATGTTGTTTCTTTCAGCCACTCTACAAGGGCTTTAGTGGACTTAAAACTTAGAACACAAATGAAGCATATTATTGGTGGACTTAAAACTTAGAACACAATTTAAAACTATATGAAGACGAAAATTCAAAGAAATTTTCAAAATCTTCAATTTCAAAGCTTTATATTTGTTTATACGTTTTGAATTTCTTGAAACTAAAAACTTTGATATATATTATAAATGTGTAAATTGAAACATGTAAAGATTCTTTTGTTAGGTTAAATTAAGTTTTAAATTTTTAATAAATTTAATTCCATATAGTGATTTTATTAAAAAAAATTAATTAAAATCTTTATATTTTTAAATTGGATATGTGCGGTTCTAGTGTGAGGGTTGGGACCCAGAGAACTATTGAGAAAATTTGTCTTCTTCCTTCCTGTTGGTCGTATTGCTCTTCAACTTCCTTACTCATTCCTCACCTTTCCTTTCTAGCCTCGACTATCGGTCTTCTAGTGATTCCCGAATGGGAGTACCTGCAAAAAACACTCCGACACTCAAGTCAGCAAAGGGTTCGCACTCGGTTGTTAGGGTACTGTAGATAATGACATACCTCATTCTTGGAACGTGTGTTATTTATACTACCTTAGTGGGCTTTCCTTATTAGGTTGGATTAGGGAGTTGGATCGCGATTAAGGTCGCATTACCTAGCTTCTAATCATGGATTAACTTCGTTGACTTTGCTTGAGCGCAGTTGGACTTATACTATCGGTCGACCCAATGGGCGTGGGCCTCAGGTTGGTCGGCCTAGTAATGGGACAAAGACATGACATTGGTCGGTCGACCCTTACTAGTACATGTGCATTTGGTGATATGTTGTTATCTTATATAATCATTCTTCACCAAAAGGAAAAATATAAAAAAGACATCAATGAAAACAATTTAATTAATAATATTTTTTTTGTGTGAGGTTGTTGTTTAAGATATTAGTATAATTTAGATGTGAAGTTGCATAATAATATTTAACATCACAATTTTATAAAAATAAAATAAAAAAAATCAATAACAATATGAATAACCATGTCTCATGGAATGATGCCACAAGATAAACCACTTCATCAAAATCCATGTTTCAACTTCATCACCTTCATCTTTTTAGATTTTCTTCTTCTTTTGGATCTTTGAAATTTGAAACAAGATCCAACCTATCAAGAACAAGCCTTAATTAGTACTATTTAAAATAAACTTCTAAAATAATTACATAAATTAAACTCGTATTGACATCATTAATGAACAAAATTAAGCACACAAGCCAAATAATATCATACATCATGCATAAAAGCTCTAATGATGGAAATTTTCAAAGCATCACTTAAGTTTTATAATGAAAAGGTAATTTCTTAGAATTAAAATTACCAATATCTTAAATTTACATTATTAAACAACTTAACTATTCTACTAATTAAAAGTATTTACATTTTCAAATTTAATAGTTAATCTAAAGTGAAAAATAATAAAATTAAACTTTGAAATATGTTTTTAACATTACTAAAATATGTGTTTAAATTAGTTAAATATATGAACTTTATTGGGAGAGTGACAATTAGATTTTACTTTAAATCGTAAAAAAAAAAAAAAAAAAATTCTTGTACTTCAAGTTTCCATTTTTTTCCCATTTATTCTTCATCTCCTTCAATTCATTAGTGCACTATGCATCTTCCTTCTTTTATATGGAAAGGTCACTTAGATTATGAGTTTTGTTTTAATTGAGAACTAAAGTAATTTTTTAATAAAGTGAAAGGTTAAAATTACTAGAAATAATATCAAGGATTAAAATGAATATTTCTACCCCATTTTATTTCATTTATTCCCAAAATTTACATTAAAAACATTATTTATTGTTATTAATTAGTCAAAAAGAACAAATAGTCACTTAATGAAAGAATAATTATTTACCATTAGATTGGGAGTATTTTTATGTGTTAAATAAAATCCGATTATCCTTATCAACTAAAATTTATATCATCTTTCTTAGTAATTAAGACTTTTTTTTATTTTTCTTAAAATTATAAATTTCTCTTTTCATTGAACCCAAAAACAAATTCAAGTCAAAAGGTCCGTTATACCCATAATTACTAATAAACATGTACAACTTTACTTCTTTAAATGAAAGTTAATATATGTAAATGAACTTGTAGATAAAAAAAAATTCAAAATTTTGAAAATAATGAATTTGAATTATACCAGTAAAAAGTATATTTTTTCTTTCCATAAAAGGCTATTATGTTAGGGAGAAGTAAAAAACGAATTTAACAGTAAAAAGTATATTTATCAAATACTACTTATTATTTCTAATACTTTACATATTATAACGGTAAAAAATATTATTGGTCAATTTCTTTTTTGAATTATTTAATATTGTTATCATGAAAGCCATCAAACCATCACAATAATGAAAATATATGATGTATACATTAATGGTGTAATTATTATTTTTATAATAGTTATATTAATTAAATGTCATTTCTAATTGGTTCATGTTGTAATATTTCCATCAAAACTAAAGTCAACAATAATATTTTATTAATGTAAAAATAATAATGTATTATTAACTATAATAAATAATGGTCACAGTTTGAAAGATGTAATGGAAAGAAGGGCACTTTGGTCAATAAAATAGTACAAAAAGAAGCATTGGATTTGGAAGCTTCTGATGGAAGAAGCAAGGAAGCAGCTTCATCAACGGCCATAACTCATCCACTGAGTGACGGCGCTAGTGAGTGATGGCGGCGGTGGCCGTCACAAGGTTGAAGAGGGAACAATGCAACCGCACAAAGCACGATTCCAGCTTCTCCCATTGGAAGGTTTTAATCTGTTCTTTGTTCTGTTTATGATGTCTTGTGTTAATGCTTCTTAATCATGTGAATGGAATCTGTGTTTGTTTTTCTTTCGTGTTAACAAAATCCTCT